>NW_015652285.1:1458003-1501767 GCF_001515625.1 Sinocyclocheilus rhinocerous | reverse complement strand
TGGCCAAGCCACTCTTGAGATTATTAACTTATCGGAGTCTGACAGTGGAAATTACACTTGTGAAGTGATGAATGAGGCTGGCTGTGAAAGCTGCACCTCTCAAGTAACTGTAAAAGGTAATACTCAAGATTCTTACGTTCTGATATATTGCTCATTACATTGCGATAGAAGAGTCATCTTAAATCTTATTGCTCTTATTGTTCTTAGAACCTCCTGCATTTAAAAAGGAGTTGCAAATGGTGGAGGTAGTCAAGGGGAGCACAGCCCAGCTTGAATGTGAAGTTACAGGCACCGCTCCATTTGAGGTGACCTGGTTTAAGAATAAAAACCCAGTATCCTCTGACAAGAAGTATAGTATTGTCTCAAAAGAGACAGTTGCATATTTGGAAATCAAATCATTTGAAAGTGCAGATGTTGCAGATTACCAGTGTTGCATTTCTAATGACGTTGGCAGAATAACTTCAAAAGCAGTGGCAAAATTGAAAGGTTGGTACAATCAATTTCAATGGCCTAAACTTTTTTTTTTGTTAACATTTTATTAAATGTGAAAATGAATATGGCTTTTTTTTCATGCAGACCCACCATTGTTTGTAAAAAAAGTTGAGAACACTACTGCAGTTTTAGGCAGTGCTGTGAAACTGCAGGGAACTCTGAAGGGTTCTGCTCCTCTCACAGTTCAGTGGTTTAAAGATTCTGAGATAGTCAGAGATGATGATCCTAATATTACCACGACTTTTGAAAACAACATTGCTATTCTGGCAATAGCAAATGTGGCCATTAACCATGGGGGGAAATATACTTGTCAAGCTGAAAATGAGGCTGGAAAACAAAAATGCGAGGCCACTGTATCAGTTCAAGGTTAGAATTAAACATATTAAGCATATCACTATATTCAACATTGTATTTTGTAACACTTTTATTGTTATCATTGATTTATTCATTGATTTATTTCATTTTTGTTAAAGAACCAGCTAGATTTGTTGAGAAACCGCCATCCATCAGTGTGACTGCAGGTGACTCTGCTACTCTCGAGTGCAAAGTTTCAGGGAGTCCAGATCTCAAAGTAAAATGGTTCAGAGATGGCAAAGAGATTACAGGAAGTCGAAAATGCAAAATCTCTTTCAAAGATAATGTGGCAGCCTTGAAAATCCTCTCAGCAGAGAGGGGAGATAGCTGTGAATACAAAGTTGAAGTTTCTAATCGGGTTGGAAAAGAGCAATGCCCTTGCTCAATTGTTGTTCTTGGTTAGTGCTATTCTTTTAAAATTATCTTTCATTTTGTGTTTTTGTGTGTGTGTGTGTGTGTGTGCATATTTTTTTTTTACAATGGTGTTTTACTTCTGTTGAGCAGATAAAATAATACCCCCCACTTTCACAAAAACACTTAAGAAGGTAGATGGTAATGTTGGAGGTACTATTCAGTTGGAATGCAAAGTGTCAGGATCCCAACCTATAACGATATCTTGGTTCAAAGAAGGAAAGGACATTACAACTGGAACAAAGTATAAAACAGAAATGCAGGAAAGCACTGCAATACTGAAAATAACTGATTTAGAGACATCAGATGCTGGGGTTTTCACCTGCCATGCAACTAATGCTGCAGGACACAGTGAAACAAGTGGAACTGTTTCTGTTAAAGGTTAGAATAATCAATCATATCTTATCGATTGAAAATTATTGTTTTGTATATGGTTGTTAAAATAATCTCTTCCCTCTTCAAACTAACTTTAGAACCCCCAGTCTTCTCTTTGAAACCTCAAAACCAAGATGTTATACCAGGAACTACAGTTGTCCTAACAGCTGCATTCACTGGGACAGCACCTTTTATTATTAAGTGGTTCAGAGAAGACAAAGAAATGTTAACTGGAGGAACTTGCTTCATCAAGAAAGAAGCCAACTCAAGTTCACTGGAGCTGCACTCTGTGAAGCCATCTCAGTCTGCAAAATACACATGCCAAGTTTCCAATGATGCTGGAAAGGTCTCATGCACAGCAGCCTTATTTGTGAAAGGTGCTTTTTCTTACTCTTGATGAATTGTTTTTCCATAATTTTTTACAGAATAATTCTTCAGTTAATTCATCTTAATGTGTTATTCTCTTTTTTTAGAACCTCCAAAATTTGTAATGAAACTTGACTCGACTAAACTAGCATTGAATGGGAGTCTTGCAACTTTGGAATGTAAAGTCACTGGCAGCCCAGAGATCAGTATTAGATGGTATAAAAATGAAACTGAAATTAGCTCAAATGATAAATACCAAATGACCTTCATCGACTCAGTTGCTAAACTACAAATTTCCAATTGCTGTGTTGAAGACAGTGGAGATTATATCTGCCAAGCATCAAGTGAAGCTGGCAGTGATAGATGCAGTTGCTTGGTTACAGTCAAAGGTTTGTTTGAAGTTGATCACCTTACTTTTTAAGGATGTTAAAGTCATTTCATGGTGGTTACTTCATTAGCTAATTGGTGCTTTCTTATCTCAGAACCTCCCGAATTTGTGAAACCTTTTGAATCCAAAGAAATTGTTAAAGGCACAGATGTTGCGCTGGAAGGAACAGTGTCAGGCTCAGCTCCCTTTGAGATTTCCTGTTTCAAAGACTCAAAGCCGATCCGAAATGATAGAAGGCACATCATAAGCCTGACAAAGGATGTAGCAGCTCTTCAGATTTTGAAATTTGAACCTGGGGATGCTGGCAAATATCAGTGCACTGTAGGAAATGAAGTAGGGCAGACCTCCTGTGATTTTCATGTTACTCTGAAAGGTTAGTAAGAAGAAGAAATTCTTGGATTTTTGTATATGTAAGTGAAGGTACAGTGATGTTCGTAAACATTGTGCTAACAACATGCCTACATTTCATTTTCTTCAATTAGAGCCACCATCATTTGTGCAGAAGATGGATAATACAAATGTCCTGCTTGGTGGTGAGGTTTCCTTGCAGTGTGTTTTGAAAGGGTCATTGCCTATGACCGTCTCTTGGATGAAAGATGACCATGAGATCAAGGAATCTGAGCATGTTCTGATATCTTTTGAGAACCAGACAGCAGTGGTATACATTTCTAGTGTGCAGTTAAAACATGGTGGAAAGTACACTTGCCATGCACAGAATGAAGCTGGTAGTCAGAAATGTACAGCAGTATTGGCGGTAAAAGGTGTGTAGTAATTTTTAATGCTAATTTCATCAGATTTTCATGTTATTCTTTAGTTATGTTATCCATATAGCTATTTTTGATTTAGTCCTATTTGCATGTATTCATACATGTTTTACTATACACAGAGCCTGCAAACATCACAGAGCAAGCCAAGTCCATCAGAGTTACAGTAGGTGATCCTGCCACTCTAGAATGCAGATACTCTGGTTCTAAAGTTCTTAAAGCAAAATGGCTAAAGGATGGCAAAGAGCTGACATCAAGCAAAAAATACAAAGTACAGAGCACCGATACAAGCTCCATATTAAAAATTCTTTCTGCTGAAAAGAGTGATGGTGGAGAATATATCTTTGAGATTTCAAATGATGCTGGAAGAAGCAGCTGTGAGGCAGTTGTGACTGTTTTAGGTTAGTATGGTAGAAAAAAAATAGCCATTTATAGATTTGTAGGAATTGGACATTTTAGATCAACACTCAGATTGAAGCTATTATATTTTCCCTTCACTGTAACAGATCAAATATTCAAACCTTCCTTCACAAGAAAATTGAAGGACATGGAGAGTATAAAAGGATCTTTTGCACAGTTGGAATGTCTGGTCTCTGGATCTCTTCCCATAACTGTCACTTGGTTCAAGGAAAATAAGGAGATCGAGACAGATGAGAAGCACAAATGCATATTCTTTGAGAGTGCGGCATCTTTGGAAATCAGTCATCTTGATAGCTCAGACAGTGGCAACTACACCTGTATTGCTAAAAACCAAGCAGGCACTGTTCAGTGTTCGGGCACGCTGAAGATCAAAGGTTTGCGATTACCGTTGGCTTTTATCAATAACAATTTAATTTGTTAGTTTGTAAAGTTGCAAACTGTATTTTATATCTTGTTACATCATCTTATTGTTTCATGCTGTGCCTTTCAGTGAGTTTTATCTTCATTTAAACTTTAATCTTAAATCTTCCTTTTATATTCAGAACCTCCAGCAATCATTGAGAAGCCTGAATCACAAGACGTTATACCAGGATCCAGAGTGCAGTTTAATGTGCTTGTGTCTGGCACGCCACCACTGACCATTAAGTGGTTTAAAGATAAGAAAGAGGTTTCATCTGGGATTGACTGTTCTGTTCAGAAAAATGACACCTCTAGCTTACTGGAGCTCTTTTTTGCTAAGCCTTCCGACTCTGGAGACTATGTCTGTGAAATAAGTAATGATGTTGGATCAGATGCTTGCCAAGCAACACTCCTCGTGAAAGGTTTTCACAAAAATCATTTATAACTACTTCCCCCCCTAAACCTTTGTTACATGCTTAAAATAAGTACTTTCTTTCTTTTTAATTTTACAGAACCCCCCAAATTTACCCGCAAACCTGAAAAAGTAACAGTGGTAAAACCAGGCCAATTGGTAGTTTTTGAATGCCAGATTACAGGCACTCCAGAGATAGACACATACTGGTTCAGAGATGGGAATGAAATAAGTCCAAGTGACAAGCATAAAATGACTTTTGTCGATTCTCTTGCACGGCTTGAGATAAGTAGCAGTGATATCAAAGACTGTGGAGTGTACTACTGTGAAGCCCGGAATGAGGCGGGCAGTGAGAGCTGTAGTATGGAACTAAGAGTGAAAGGTTAGTATGTAGTGCATTTTATAGGCGTTTAAGTTATTTGATATGATTCCTCAAAAAATGTCTGGCTAGAACATAGATTTTAAACTGTTTTCATTTCAAGCTTTCTTCTTTTTTCAGAGCCCCCAGTTCTTGTCAAGCCATTGAGTCCTCTTGAGGTTGTGAATGGCTCAAATGCATATTTTGAATGTCAGGTAAAAGGCACAGCTCCTTTTGAGGTGACCTGGCAAAAAGATTCAAAGGACATTAAATCAAGCCTCAAGCACGTGATTTTGCAGAAGAATGGTTCTATAATGACTCTTGATGTACAGAAATGTGATGCTTTAGATGTTGGAGAATATCAGTGCATTGTAGCAAATGAAGTTGGGAGTTGTTCAAGTCAGACTACACTCAGCATAAAAGGTTAGCATTCAGTACGTTTAATAGATTTTATATTTATGATTTTATCTCTATTTATATTATTTAACATTTCACATTATCTATCAGAGCCCCCATCGTTTGTGGAGAGGATTGAGAATGTTGTCACAGTTCTTGGAAAAAAGGTTGAATTTAAATGTGTTGTAAGAGGTTCACCACCTCTGTCCATACAATGGCAGAAAGATGAAAACTGGATTTTGGAGGATCCTTCAATTGAGAGGACATTTTTAAACAGTATTGCTACTTTGAGAATCCCTGTGTGTGAGTCCATCCACAGTGGAAGATACACCTGTCAGGCTGTGAATGAGGCAGGGCAAGAAAAGTGTTTTGCTACCCTTGTGGTTCAAGGTTAGTTATTTTTGCAAGTGTTTTTTTTTTTTGTAGCTGTCCTTCCTAAAGACTTTCTATTATAAATATGTTTGTTATATTATCCCCAGAGCCACCTCAGATAATTGAAAAGCCAGAGATGATTAATGTCACTGCTGGAGATCCAGTAAGTTTTGAGTGCAAAGTTACAGGCTCTCCTGAACTGAAAGTCAAATGGATTAAAGATGGCAATGAAGTTATGCCTTCAAGACAGCACAGCCTAAGCTTCATCAATAATGTCAGCCAACTTAAAATTCAGTCTGTCCAGTTGGAAGACAAAGGAACTTATGTGTTTGAGGTTTCCAACCACATCAGTGTCTGCCAGTGCAAAGTGGCATTAAACGTGCTAGGTTAGTGCTTATTCTTGATTAATGGAACAATTAGTATTGGATGAATTTTAGTGATTTTTATGATCTTCACTTTTCTTTGTCTTTGTCAGAGCAAATAATCCCCCCATCTTTCATTAAACCTTTGATGGAGATGGAGGAAATTCTGGGCACAAATATTCAAATTGGATGTAAAATATCTGGCTCACTCCCCATAACTGTGGAGTGGATGAAGGACGGGACTAAACTGTCAGGAAGAACCAAACATAAACTTCTTAAGGATGACAACAGCGTGTCTTTGGAAATTGAGTGTTTAGAGAAAGCCGACACTGGAACGTATACTTGTAAACTTACAAACAAAGCAGGCAGTTGTGAATGCAGTGGTACACTGAGGGTGAAAGGTCAGATAGCTTTTGTAGTATTTAGTAGCATATTTCATTCTCACATATATCTTAAGGTCTCTGATGGCTGCCAGTTTCTTAACAGATGTATTTGTCTTTCTTTCCCATTAATGATTTAGAGCCACCAAGCTTTGTGCTGGTTCCAGAATCACAGGCTGTCATACCAAATACCACTGTTCGGTTTAAGAGTACCTTTAAGGGAACATCTCCCTTCACAGTGAAATGGTTCAAAGATGACACTGAGCTGATTTGTGGACCTTCATGTTTTACTGGCCTGGAAGGCCTCTCATGCTTCCTAGATCTTTTTGCCGTTGGAATATCACACAGTGGAACTTACTCTTGTCAAATAAGCAATGATGCTGGTACCGCTAAATGCACCACAACCTTGTTGGTAAAAGGTTGGACCTCTTTCAAGTACTCTTATCAGCGCTCTTCATTATGCTTTTATCCATTTGCATGCTCTTGTATTGCTTACATAAATTGTCTGCCTGCCTTTCATCATCATCTTACTTCATTACTGTTCATCATTACGCTTTACTCCCTTTAAGCCATCATGTGCCTCTTGTCATCTGCCATCTTCTTCCTCAGTGCTCCATTTTATATATTGCATTAATCATTATGATAACATGTTGTAATTTTGGTTTTACAGAACCTCCAGAGTTTGTACAGAAACTGCCAGCTGCAAAAATCATGAAGATGGGAGAGCGACTCCAGCTTGAATGCAAAGTTACTGGCACAGCTCCTCTGAAAATTAGCTGGTACAAAAATGACGCTGTACTCAGCGATGGTGGCAACATGAGAATGACTTTCGATAACTCTGTGGGAGTCCTTGAAATTTTCAAGTGCAGCTTTGAGGATAATGGAGTCTACACCTGTGAAGTCCAGAATGATGCTGGAACTAAGAGTTGCAGTACCACACTCACAGTCAAAGGTTAGACAGTGGATGGATCTTTCATTTACTAGTTTAATGCTTGTGCCTTTTTCAACATGAGCATTAATTGACTATGTTTCAGAAGCAGTGTTATTTAGTATTATTTGTTTACTATTATAATTTCTATTAATATTATGAATTTGCTTTTTTTCAGTTGTTACTTGTTTTTATTTCAGTTTTATTTGGTTCAGTTTGAGTTTTTTTCCAGTTAGTAATTTTGTTTCAGTTAATTGCCAAGGCAGTTAAAATCAAATTAGTTTTTTTCCATCTAATATTTATTTTATTTCAGTTTCATAGTTTTAGTTATTGATGATAACCCTCTTCAGAGGATATGATTTATTGATTTAATGATTTATTAATTGATTGCAATATGCATAAATGCTCATTTTGATTTGAATTACATTTTTGTAGAACCACCAACTTTCCACAAAGTGCTAACACCAGTTGAGGGGCTGAAGGGCAAAGATGCCAGTCTAAACTGTGAGCTGAAAGGCTCAGCACCTTTTGAGATAACCTGGTTTAAAGATCAAAAACAGTTAAAGGAGAGTAGGAAGTATAAATTTGTGTCTGAGGGATGCTCTGCAACTCTCCACATCCTTGGACTGGAAGCATTAGATGCAGGGGAATATGAGTGCAAAGCATCAAATAATGTAGGAAGTGATTCCTGCCAGGGCACTGTAAAGCTAAGAGGTCAGTAAGATACTAGTTCAAATAAAAGTATCAAATACTTTTCCAAAAAATGATTTAACACTTCCTGACTTTCTGATGACTCTCTTCCTGACATTCAGAACCACCAGCATTTGTGAAGAAATTATCCAACATTACAGCCATCTCTGGTGAGGAAGTGGTTTTGTTGGCAACGGTCAAAGGCTCGCAGCCTATGACTGTGTCTTGGGTTCAGGATAAAGACCACATTCTCAGAGATGGTGACAACAGGAAAATTATATTTGAGAATAATCAGGTCACCCTGAAGATCTTTAAAGCTGACTCTACCACTGCTGGAAAATATACATGTCAGCTCAAAAATGATGCTGGAGTAGCTGAATGCACAGCGAACCTAACTGTCCTAGGTTTGTAAGAAAAATAATTTTTTTCCCCCTTAAGCATATATATCTTTTAAAAATGTATTATGTAAATTAACATAAAGACGCTTCTAAATTTCTAGAACCTGCAGCAATTGTGGATAAGACAGAGTCAATCAGTGTAACCGCTGGTGACACTGCAGTCTTAGAATGCACTGTATCTGGAACTCCAGAACTTAAACCAAAATGGTACAAGGATGGTGTGGAGTTGTCTTCAGGCAGAAAATACAAAATCACCTTCTCAAAAATGATCTCCAGTCTTAAGCTATTGTCAACAGAGAAAAGTGACACTGGAGAATACACATTCGAAATCAAGAATGAAGTTGGCAGTGATAGCTGCAAAATGCACCTCACTGTTTTGGGTCAGTAATGTTAAATATCCTTGTATATAATATTTGTTCCAATCTTAGAATTACATGTGATTTCTTGTGAAGCCAAAAGCTGAGAATCTTGTTTTTGGTCAAACAGACAAAATCGTTCCTCCTTCGTTCTCACGAAAACTGAAGGACACACAGAATATTGTTGGCAAAACTATTGAAATGGACTGCAAAGCCTCAGGGTCTGCACCTCTCACCATCTCTTGGTACCATAATGAAGAGGAGATTAAAAGTGGACCGAACTATGAGATTACATTCGCTGAGAATACCTGCACATTGAAAGTGCCAACTCTGAAACTTTCAGACTCGGGCACATACAAATGTAAAGCAGTGAACAGTGCAGGAACTGCAGAGACATTTGCTTCCTTAGTTGTTAAAGGTTAGTGTTTGGGTGTAGAATAATTCACAATTAATAAATGTAGAGCTATTGGTTAAGGCACGTTTCACAACCTTCTTCCTGTCGTGTTTGCTATAGAACCCCCCTCTTTTGTGACCACACCTCAACCGGTGGAAGCCCTCCCAGGCACAAATGTCACCTTTACAGCAACCGTTCAAGGAAGTACCCCCATGAAACTAAAATGGTTTAGAGGCAGTAAGGAAATAGTGTCTGGGAGAAGCTGTGAGATTGCTTTAAGAGGAGATAATGCAATTCTGGAGCTCTACAACATTGATAAATCTCATGCTGGCGAGTATACTTGCCAGATCATTAATGATGCAGGGAAGGAAAACTGCACAGTGAACCTTTTTGTGAAAGGTTAGTTTTAATTGAGTTAATATGAGTAACTATTTCTAGAATACTTGTTAAAACGGAGCTTTGTGTCTCACATATATATGCCATCTTTCATTCAGAGGCTGCACACTTTGTCAAGAAGCTCAAGAACCTGTCTGTTGAAATGGGCAAGTCTCTGATACTTGAATGTACGTATGCGGGAAGCCCAAAGATTCTTGTGAAATGGCATAAAGATGGCCAGGAGATTTACTCCTCTTACAAGTACAACATCACAACCACTGAGAGCTCCTGCATCCTCGAGTGTCTAAACAGTGATAAAGAGGCTGCTGGAAAATACACTTGTGAGGTTTCCAATGATGCTGGACACGACACTTGTGAAGCAACAGTGTCCATCTTAGGTTTGTTATTGAGTAAAATTGCTCAATATAAGCTACTGTGAGACAAAATCAAAATGTGCATGCTTGTCTTCATGGTATGTATATATATTTTGTCACTTTTAGAACCACCTATCTTTATTGAGAGTTTGGAGCCCATGGAGGTCACTGCAGGTGATGCAGTTTGTCTGAAATGCCAGATTGGTGGCACTCCTGAAATTAAAGTGTCATGGTTCAAGGCAGATGGCAAAGTGCGGTCTTCTCCAACCTGTAAGATGGAGTTCTTCAAAGGCACTGCCTGCCTGAAACTAGCTAAAGTTGCCAAATCTGACATTGGTGAATACACATGTAAGGCAGAAAACAGCATTGGATCTGCCTCTTCCAGGTGCCTCTTAACTGTACAAGGTGATTCTAATTTCTCTTCAAAGCTCTGAATCTATCTCTTAAATGTCTTAAATGTTTTGATTGCACTGTGTAACCTTTATCAATGTATTTTGCTAAATGTTTTTCTTTTCAGATGTGAAAACACCACCGTCTTTCCCTAAAAAGATTACTAGCATTACGCAAATTGAAGGACAGCCTGTCCAGTTTGAGTGTCGTGTTGCAGGATCCTCTCCTATGGAGGTCTCTTGGCTCAAAGATGGTGAAGCTCTTAGGAGCGATTCAGAATACACAATGTTTTTTGACGATAACTCTGCTGTCCTAAATATAGTCAAAGGTGAAATGAGACATTCTGGAGAATACACTTGCATTGCGACTAATAGTGTTGGAACTGCTTCTTGTAGAGCCAAGCTCACACTTCAAGGTCTGTTTATTTCTTTCATATTGTTCTCTGATTACATTTGTTTCCTGTGTTGTGAAACACACTGAATTGAATGTATTACCATGTCTATACAATTGTGCTGTTATCTCTATTTAACTCTACAGAGCCAAGATATCCACCTGTGTTTGATAAAAAGCTCATACCTGTGGATGTGACAGTGGGAGATACTGTCGAACTGGAATGCCACATGACGGGATCGTTGCCAATAAAAGTTACTTGGTCCAAGGATCACAAAGACATCCGCACAGGGGGCAATTATAAGATATCATGTGTGGATAACACTCCACATTTGACAATTTTGAAAGCTGATAAGGCAGACTCTGGTCGTTATTCTTGCCATGCTAGTAATGATATTGGGAAGGACTTTTGTTCTACAGAAGTTTCTGTGAAAGGTATTTGGTCACCGCTTTTCAGTGTGACTGTGTCTTCATTGTCTTGGGACTGACCTGTGGTGCTTTATTTCTTTTATGTTTTTGTCTTCCATTCTTCATGCCTTTGCATTCATGTTTTTCTTTGCTTGCAGTAAGGTCAACAGGTGGCACTGTTGAGCATATTTTTTTTTTGCTCTTTATTTTGCTATATGCATTTAGGTGAAAGAACCTCTTTTTTTCTATCATGTATGTACTGTCTAACAACACCTCTCTTTATTGTTCCTATAGAACGCAAAATTCCACCTAGTTTTACCAAAAAACCTTCAGCAACTATTGAGGACACTGAGGGCAAAATAGTGAAGATCGAGGGTCGTGTAGCTGGATCACAGCCCCTGACTGTCAACTGGTATAAAGATGGCACGGAAATCTTCACCTCTGACTGTTATGATGTAACTTTCAAGACCAGCCTGGCTGTCCTGTGCATCAAAAAATCTCAGCTGTCAGATAGTGGAACATATATGTGCAAAATCTCCAATGAAGCTGGCACTGCCTCTTATGAAGTGTCCGTTAAGATTACAGGTATACAGCTGGTTTCTATGTCAAGCTTTTCTTATTTCCTTTGTCCAGTTATAAGTGTGCTTGTAAAAAAAAAAAACCATAGACTGTATAAAACAATGGACGTAGTGTCCGTGACGTCACCCGTAGGTTTCTGAAGAGCATTTTTGAAGCCCAAAGTGGGTGGAGCCGGCCGTCGCCATCTTGGCAGCACGTCACTCCCGGATAATCGAAAATAGGCAAAGAGGCGGGACGTGGGTGGAGCTGAGGTGCCTGGTTGCTGAAACCACACCCGCCTAGCTCGACATGATCAAGTTAGCTCAGGCTAAGAAGCTAATGCTATATGCTACTTTTTTATACAGTCTATGGTTTCAGCCTACAGCTAATCACAGTCTGTGAGATTCTGGAGTGTAGTCAAGTTTTAAATAAAATTATAAATAATAAATAAATTATTTTAAATAAATGAATAAATTAAATTATATTAGAATTTAATTCACCGGAAAAAATGGAGCCCAGACTTCTTGGACGGTCTGTTAGTACAATTAACTGCACAGCAAGCCATATTATTTGATAATTGTATGAAACAATCCCGAAAAATTAGCTGAGAATTAGCTGGAATTAGCTGAGGTGAAGTGACTGCTAACAGACAGCAGACAAACGGCTAGTAGTGACAACAGCTGCAATCCACCTGTCACTCAAGTTGCCATGGCCTTAATTATGCAGAACTTTAAGGCTTTATAGATTTTAAACGGATGAGTTATAAAAAAATTCACCCCCCTAAGTTGGGCATTTTAACATGGGGGGTCTATGGGATTGACTCCCTTTTGGAGACAGTCTCTAGCGGCCAGTCGATGAATTGCAGTTTAAGTCACTTCCGTGCTGATTCAAGAGAGAGACCGGAAGGTTGCCGCTTGGTAAAAACGTACTGTGGCAGTACTGTGGTACAGTGACGGTATCAGATGGTAATTCCATGTTACTAAAATTAATTATTATTGGAAATACCTTTGAGTACCATGTAATTACCATGGTATATTTTCTTGTACATGATTTACGGAGTACAAAAAATGTGAAATGTCCTATTGCAAATGAGTCTCTGTATGTAAACTTGCATGCATGTATTTGTCAAAAAGGATTGCACATTTTCGCAAAAATGCTCATAATTACTATATTTTCTGAATACAGAGCAAAAGGTACCACCAAGCTTTGACTTGCCTCTTAAACCAGTGACTGTGACTGAGGGTGAGACGCTTACCCTCAGCTGCCATGTACGTGGAACTCCTCCTCTCAAGATTCAGTGGATGAAGGACAGGCAGGAGCTTTCTTCGTCTGAAAATACTAAGATTACATTTGTTGATGGCACTGCCACATTGGAGATGATCCGTGTATCTAAGGCAGATACTGGGGATTATCTCTGCAAAGCAACCAATGAGGCTGGTAGTGAATTCTGCAAGTCTAAAGTCACTATCAAAGGTATTTTGTGTGTGTGTGTGTGTGTAAGGAACATAGTGTTTTTAATGTCCTTGGTAATTCTTTCTTTTTTTATTTGCTTCATCCTAACCTTGACGTTCTGTTGGCTGTTTGCCAATATTAGAATCTTCTAATAATTATTATTATTTCATTAATCTAATTATGTCTTCTGTTTCTTTCTTGGCCTGACAACAGATTACTTTTGTCAGGGCAAGTACTTGCTTGTTGTTTACAAACAGGTCTCAATGATTTGTTTTGGCCAAATCTGCTTCTTTGCAAATGTTTCTTTGCCATTCTTATCCCTGCAGCTGTGCTTATTGAAAAAGTTAAATGGGTAATGTGTTTTTGTTGTCTAAAATGTTTTAGGCCTGAATCTTGAATATGAAAGTGAAAATGTATGTATCTCACTGCAATATTCCATTAAAAGTTTCAGAGAAACCAGGAGCTCCTGCCCCGGCACAGGCAGCCCCTTCACCACCTGAAGCAGTTAAAAAGTTGGACAACCTCTTCTTCATTGAGGAGCCAAAGAGTGTCCATATCATTGAGAGTAAGTTATTCTCCATTTCATTTTTTAGGGGTGAACCAGTGTTGGGTGTAACGCGTTTCTAAGTAATTATATTACTTAACAACTGAAAAAAGGAAAGGAAAGGATTACTGTTCATTTTTAGGTAATTTAATTACGGTTACTTATAAAGTATTTGCGTTACAGTTTTAAATCAATATTGAATTTGAAATCTAAATGTATCGTCTAAAGGTAAAACTGAATGCAGTGTCTTTAATCCTCTGCACGCCAGAGCGTTCACTTTCAGTTTTTCCTGATAAGAGAGAAAAGGACCTAAAATACCCAGATACAGATAAAACTAAAATCAATCAAATCTATAAAGGTTCTACTTTTATTTGTGTACACTGACCATAACAACAAAACATTGTGCTTTTGTTAAATAAACAAAACAAACAGGGTGTGCTTTCTGCTGTTTTGGTCTCCGCAAACGTCTTTCTGAAACGCGCCACAAAAACGAACAGAAACTCGACGAATACTTCACACACAGACGTGAGAAATATGTGTATAGAAAACTTGAAGTGTCTACTTTTAAATGAACCAATTCAAATCGAAAACGAATATTCTCTGATTATGTAATCCGTATGAAACTAAAGCGAGGTACAGTCTTTCCTGTCTCAGAGCTCATTATCTGCAAACGCCCTCATCACCTAAATACAAAAGCATAGATAAAAAAAAAAAGATTCATCTACTTTTCATTGTTTTTGGAAGAAGACTTGAGGAATAAGCCGGAATTTACCTCAGAAGAACAGTGCGATCTGACGCGGCTTTATTCAGCGGAGGAGATAATTTCTGTAATTTATTCTTACTTACATTAGTTAACGTGTTATTTTTTACATAAACTTGAACGCATTTTACTAGTTGGGCTTTTCCTAAACTGTCTTGCCAAAATGTGTGAAAGCGAGTAAAATATGCTGAAATATGATATGCGATTCATATATACAGGCAACTTGTAGGCTAACATATAGGCTAAAATGTCGTATGAAATGAGGATTTAAATATAATATTGATGTTTATAGTGTTCAAAGCAATAAGAATTTAGTTTATAAAATATCAGAGTACAGACAAAGCATATGTGCATGACTGACCGTACAAAATCGTGTTTTTTTGTTAGGAGTGGACAAAATTAGTATTAGTGACTGCTAATGTTGTATACATGTACAGTATGTCAGTGTGTATGAAATATGGTACTAATTGCTTTGAAAAGATTAATTCTTACAGCTTGACACATGTAGGCCTACCCCTGGTTTCACAGACAAGGGTTAAGCCTAGTCTCAGACTAAAATACATTTCTGAGCTGTTTTAACTGAAAGAAACTTGCACTGACATACATTAAAATATGTCAGTTCCATTGTTTTACTGTATCTCAAGATGCACCAGTAATGTTTTCTTCTGGCACATTTATAAAAGTTACTTAAAACTTTTCTTTTCTTAAGCTTTTTTGTTATTCAGATATTTTGCAGAGTAAAATATGTCAGTTCCATTGTTTTACTGTATCTCAAGATGCACCAGTAATGTTTTCTTCTGGCACATTTATAAAAGTTACTTAAAACTTTTCTTTTCTTAAGCTTTTTTGTTATTCAGATATTTTGCAGAGTAATTCTATTTGTTAACCAAAGAAGGTTACATTTTTTATTAAAATGCTTAAGTATTATAGTTGTTTTAAAGCTAAAAGGCTAAACTTTTCCATGTTTAACTCAAACTGAAAGAATTAAGTTTCATTTTTATGCATCAAGGTTTATAGGGATTTTATGATGTAATTAACGATTCGAATAATGAAGTTACTTATTGAGTAATTAAGTTACTTTTCAGACAGAGTAATTAGAAAAGTAATTTAAATACAACATTGATGATGTAATTAGTAATTAATTATGGTTACACTTTATTTTAAGGTGTCCTTGTTACAGTGTAATTATACATTTAAGTACTAAGTAATATTAATTAACTGCATGTACTTACTATATGGTTAGGCTTAGGATTAGGGTTTGGTTTAGGGTTACTTGCGTGTAATTATGCATAATTAATTGTTATTACAATAGTAAGTACATGTAACATGTAAAAAAAGGACACCTTAAAATAAAAGGTGCTACCTTAATTACTTTTTAAAAGTAACTTACCCAACACTGGGGTGAACTGTATTAAAATGCAGAAGAAAGTTTTATTGATGCTATGTTTGATTTATGTTTTTGCAGAAGGTACAGCTACCTTCATTGCTAAAGTTGGTGGTGATCCCATTCCCAATGTGAAATGGATGAAGGGCAAATGGAGGCAAATGACTCATGGTGGTCGCGTCAGTATTGAACAAAAGGGCCAAGAGGCCAAGATGGAGATCAAAGAGGTGACCAAATCTGACTCTGGACAGTACAGATGTGTTGCTTCAAACAAACATGGAGAAATTGAGTGCAGCCCCAACCTGAATGTTGATGAGAAGAAAGAGACCACTTTAGAAATGGTGAAACTGAAGAAGTGAGTGTCTGTCAAGCTGCAAACCATGCTTAAGGACCCCCCTTGACCAACATTAGTTACAGGCATTTTAATTTAAATTATTTGACTTAATGAATGTCTAAATATGATTATTTTTATTGTTTTAAATGATAGATTGTAGTTGTAAAAAATAACTAATGGGTCTGATTGTTATTGCTCCATTTGTGTATATTTAAAAATTTTTTTTAATGAATTTACATTGAAGTTATGTCATTATGCCAATTATGCCACACTATGTAAAACACTGATTGAGATGATAGCTATACAAGATTGCTTAAATTGTGTGCAATATTTTTTTTTAACAGAACTCCATCTAAGCAGAAAAGCCCTAAAGAGGAAAAGGATATTGACATTGTTGAGTTGCTTAGAAATGTTGATCCCAAGGAGTATGAGAAATATGCTCGCATGTATGGCATCACAGACTTCCGGGGTCTCCTTCAGGCTATTGAGTTTCTGAAGAAGGAAAAAGAACACGAAAGTGGAAGACCGGTAAGATTGATTCAGATAACAGTACAACAGCATCATATAGTTCCCTTTAGAAGATAAGACCAAGCACATTGCTTCTGTATCAATTTAGTGATGTGTTTTTATGAAATTTTGTGTTGATTGAAATTAGCAAAGTGCACTGTAACCTTAAAGCAGCACTATGTAACTTTTGGCGCTCTAGCGGTTAATAAACAGAACTGCACACATCCCGCGGAAGAACATTCCAACCGGAGCTACTTCTCTAAGTTTATGTCTATGGCGATTCACGCAGGTATGTGTTACTCCGCAGCGGTGACGACCCGACCAGGCTACAATAGTCCAAATATAAGTACTTATTATAAGTGTACCGTAGTGATTCGGAATAAGACAAAAACTCGGTTTGGAAGATGAATTCATGATGTACTCGCTCATTATATACATTTTGAACACAGAAAAAGTTACATAGTGCTGCTTTAAGCTTTTAATAAACATTACTTTGACACATGATACTATTCCTCTTAATTGATAACGTTCAAAGTTTTACTTAAATTTGCCAAATTTACCAAGTGGCAAAAATCTAACAAAAAATGTGGTCAAGGAAGGTTCTAGTGACATTTACCTTTCAGGAACTCACCTTTCAAGCCAGGAATGAGAGTAAATTATATAAATTGTTTAATTGCTTGGATTTATTACATTTCAGGAAGTGGAAAGTGGTGCAAGAGAGTCTGAGGAGGATTTGGCTAAACTTGTTGCCGATTTGCAAAAGAGGATGGAACAAACTGAGGTTTGAAATCTAATTTTGTTATTTGTATTAAATAAACTCTTGCAGACAGCAAAAATCAAAACTTTATTTTTTATTTATTTAGGAAAATAATACTTAGATCAGCCAGTGCTTTATAAACACTGTAAAAATACATGAATGTCATTGCATTGTATAACAAAGCATCAAACCAAGTGGCATATGTTTTAAAGAATTATAGCACAAGCATACGTAGTGATAAGTGCATTTAGACACTTTCTGGTTGTCATGCTTTAGTGAAAGATGTCTATAATGTTACAAACTACACCTGTGGTTTATTTGCTAGGACACATGTTAGTTTTGTGGAAGTTAGGCTGCCTGCAAGTGCACCTGGGAAGCCCGTACCTCAGAGTTGGGCATTTGTTATTATGAAAAGTTGGACAAATACAGAAGTATCTTACTATGTATAATGTTACACAATATTTACAGTATGTTTTATACTGTAAATATTATGTAACGTTATACCCAGTTCTGAAAAGAAAATGATTAAAACCAGTAATTATCATTTATTTATGCATGGTATCTTCAAAACATTACATAAAGCAACAGTCAAAGGAGTGTGATTGAAGCTCTTTCATACGTAGTGCCATATTATTATTATTAAAAAAGAGTGTAAGAAATTTAAAATAGCTATGCAGAATCATTACCATTCACAACGAGGCCCCTTACAATGTCACAAGTCGGCAACTCGGGTATTATCTAGAATTCAGTTTGCTAAATGCAGAAATCTACTTTTTTCAACTTTGGTTAATGTCTAGATGCTATGCAAATACTTTTTATAACCACTGTATGTCATTTACAGTGTGTTCTTTTGTTTTCTATGCAGCCTGTCACTGTGGTACGTGACATCACGGACCAGACAACTACTGTTAAGAAGGAAGCTGTGTTTGAATGTGAAATCAAGATCAACTACCCCGAAATCACACTGTCCTGGTACAAAGGAACCCAAAAACTTGACAGTAGTGACAAGTATGACATCAAAATTGTGGGTGATCGTCACATCTTAAAGATCAAGGATTGCCAGATGAGAGATGAGGGCAATTATCGTATTGTGTGTGGCCCACATATCTCCAGTGCCAAACTGACAGTGCTGGGTGTGTAGCAACATCATTTGATTCTCATTTTAGTGAAAGCCCTAAACTATATCCTATACTCTTAAGTTTTTACAATATTGACCCTTATTCTTTCTGCAGATGCTGAAGTGGAACAGCGTATGCAGGATGTGGCTGGTAAGGAAGGCCAAACTTGTACATTGACTTGCCAGCTCTCTGTACCTAATGTAAAAACCCAGTGGTTTAAAAATGGGAAGCTTTTAGAACCTCACAGCAGATACACATTTGCTGTGGCAAATTACACTCAGAAGCTCTCAATCAAAGATGTTAGACCTGAAGACCAAGGAGAATATACCTGCAAATACAAAAATCTTGAAACGACTGCAAATCTTTGGATCGAAGGTTTGTATAGATTCACTGAACTGTCAGACTTACGTTTACTGTAAATTATACCATCTACTAACCTCTTTTTTCATCATCTGTGACTACTTCTTCTTCACTTCTTATGGAAAAACTCTTCTTATTTTAAATGCCAGGGATAGTTTGCCTTCCCATTTTCCTGGCTTTCTTAATAGCAAATCTTAATGGACTATATTAGGCAGAAAAAAAGGTTCCGGCATTAGATTCTAGTCCTAATCATCCACCTTGCGTTATCTTTTTCTAGCCAAGCAAATACATTTCACCAAACGCATCCAGAACATTGTGGTGCGAGAACATCAGTCAGCCACTTTTGAGTGTGAGGTGTCTTTCGACAATGCTATTGTAACATGGTATAAGGACACTTGGGAGCTTAAAGAGAGTCCCAAATATACCTTCCGAAGTGAAGGGCGACGCCACTTCATGATCATCCGCAACGTTACCTCTGCCGATGAAGGTTTGTGGAGTTCCAATGCGGGACCATTTTTCGTTTTAATAATATTAAATAAAAAGGCCCATTTAACCAAATTAATAATCCTTTAGGCGTGTACTCGGTCATTGTCAGATTGGAGCCCAGGGGTGAGGCTAAAAGTACAGCTGAGCTTTACCTGTCAGGCAAAGGTCGGTACAGCTGTCGAGCTCCAGCATTTACTTAACTAACATTCTTTAAAATATGAAGACTCCTTACAGTTATTTTTTCTTTTTTTTTTCTCAGAAATTGATATAGAAAGGGTACCTTATGGTAAGTATGTAACAAATTTTTTTTAACACCTTTAGTGCATATTGACAGATTATTTCACACAGTTCATTAATTTATATGAGTAAGCTTAAAAATGTTAAATTACACTTACACAGACATCCCAGATACATCAATACAAGTGCCTGAAGCAGCTGCATTAACCATTGAAGGTGAGATTGAGAAATCTATGTAAAATGACTTCTGAAAATACATAAATCTCTATCCTCAAAATCAGTGATAGTTACTCATAAACGTATTATTTTTGATAAGCTGAATCTTCCATGGGATATTACCATTACGAAGAAAAAATGGAAACACAAGGTAAACTGCATAATTATGAGAATAATAAAACTGACATTTTCACCTCATCATTTTCATATAGTATCATTCACTAAAACTGACAAAAATCACTTCACTATGAAAATCATTTAACTTCATCTGTTTTAACCATCAATCTGTTCAACAACACCAAAATAAATTTAAAAGAATAACACAGTTTTTTTTTAACAGTTTTGTTTTGTCTGTTTCCCAACATCTTGCGTGAAATAACCAAATAATGTCAATATTTAAAGTATTCGTCTTTGGACACGTGTAACAACTTTTTACCCTTTACCAGAGTATGTGAGCTGGACAGCGGAGAGTGTTGTAGAGGAAATATCAGTAACAGGTATTACTGAGAGCTTTTGAGTCTACAAATATCGTTTCTAACCCTCTTTCCACTTTTGTTTGCCCACATAATGTATTTATCTGTCTTGTATGTATTTGTGTTATTCATATTAATGTCTGTATCTCCCCTTGTTTTCACCCTGTCCTAACAATGTACGATTAATGTACTGTATGTGTTGTTATGTGTTGTCATACATTTACCAGTCTGACTTTGTTTATATGTGTAGCTTTACCAACGTAAATATTTCTGAACAGATTTATGTTTTTTTGTGTTTTCGTATGTTTCTCCAAAGCCAGTTGTTATTGTAATTATGGCGGTTATTCTAAGGACTTTTTTTTGTTTCATCAGCCCCAAGGGTGCCAGTCGAAGAGGCTGTCAGTAGAAAAATCCTGGGAATGAGAGAGGTGGCTCCAACAACAGGTACTGAAAGAGAAAGAGCTTGCTGCTTTGCTACTTGTTGGCAAACATGCTTACATCATCCTCACGTCTGTCATTTTTATGTGTCTTATTGTAAAATTGTGTGTTTACTTTCACCTTAGTTGTGCCGTGTCATGTGTTATCAGTGCTGTTAATGTTTGTGATATTTGCTTCTGTGGCAGCTGCAAATTAATGAACAATTTTGGTATAATAATAAGTTTTAAAATGAAATGTTGCACACAAATGTACATTTTACATTATTTTTTTCTGCTTTTTGAATTTTCTTAACTTCAGTAATGCTTTGATGCTATTCTGTATTGTGTGGATGTATCAGTTCGTCTATGTGTAAATGTCAGTGATATCTCCGTAATTCTTGCCCTGATGCTTATGCATGGTTGCTTTCAAATTTGAAGCTACTAGTTTGATATTATAGAGTTAATTGTTCTTAATATTCTCAAAGAATTCGAGGAACCTGAGCCATCTAAACCAGTGGAGCTAGTGCCTGAAGTACCTGTGAAAGGTATGCAGATGTCTGTCCAATGTGCTCCCGTGCTGTGTCCATAAGTTGCCGTTTTAATAAATTTTTGTGTGTCTATAGAGCTCTTTATAAACATTCTTTCTATTATATCTGTGATGTTAATATTCTGTTGTAGTGTTATTTTTTTGTCTTATTGGATATTCTTACAGTATTTGTAATTCATTTTTACCCAAAAGCCAAAAAGCCTGTGGAAGAAATAATTACTGCAGTTATATTGCCAGAGCCAATTGAACCCCCCACAGGAAAAGGTATGGAAAGAACACGTCATTATTTGCTGTTCTGTCCTGTTCTATGTGCATATACACCTTTTAAGCGAATCAAGTCCGTTTTAAGTCATTTGTAAATGTAAATGTTTGTTTATATGTTATTGCAACAACTTTTTTGTGAATATATTGATTTTTTTTTTTGTCTTTTTGACTTTTAGATGTGACCCACTTAATTCTGTTAATTGATGTTAAGTCTACATGTTCTTATTGCATGCAACAGCAATTGTCAAATCTTGTGTCTGTTCTTTTTTATTTGTCTTGTCTTTCTCTGTTTGAGGTATGAGTTGAATTGTACCGCACTGTTATTTTCATTCATGCCTTAACTCTTCTGAAACTCTACAAATGTACTAATACCAAAAATATGTTATATGAAGAAGTGCCACAGCCAGCAGCACCTGTAGCTCCTGTGCCTTCTGCACCTGAGCCTGAAGAGCCTAAAGCTGCACCAGTAGCTGAGCCCAAACCAGAACCAAAGCCTGAGCCTACACCTGTGAAAAAACCTGAGCCACCCCCAGCCAAAGGTACTGTTAATTGCTTATACTTCATGTTGTGTAGGATTGTCTATGAGCTTTTCATATAACGTCTGTTGTTGCAATTGTCCAGCTTCCATCAGGAAGTGAACTGAATGTGACACTGTGTGTGTTATTTAATGTGTGCTTATGAAAATTAAACTGTAAACAATACAATGCATGTTCTTTGAAGTTCTTGTGGAGGAAAAGCCAAAACCAACAATTCAAGAACCACCAAAGAAAGTGCCAGCTAAACCCCATGAAGCCATAGCAGTTCCAGTGGAAGAACCGCCAAAGAAAGGTATAGACTCACTTTGTTTCTGTTGTATGTGTGTTTCTTTATTAAGTAGCCACATTCTTATAAGGAACACATGACTTACAGTGGCTTTTGTTTATGTCAATGTCTTTGTCCTGCAATATTAATTTTTTTTGTTGTATGTTGCATTGCTTACACGTTATTTTGTGTGGGTTTCTTGTCTACAAGTTTTCATATACCTGTATTTGTTGTGCGATTGTCCATCTTCCATTAAGAAGTGTGTTATATGTGATACTGTGTGTTCTTTCAGTTGTGCCTATGAAAATGACTCTTTAAACCATACGATGCATGTTCTTTAAAGTTCTTGTGGAGGAAAAGAAGCCAGAACCACCAAAGAAATTGCCAGCTAAACCTGATGAAGCCATTTCAGTTCCGGTGGAAGAACCTCCAAAGAAAGGTATAGACTCACCTTTTGATGTAGGGCTATTTTCTGTTGTATGCGTGTTTCTTTTTTAACTAGCCACACTCGTATTAGGAACACATGACTTAGAGTGGCTTTTATGTTAATGTCTTTGTCCTGCAATATTACTGTTTTTTTTGTACTCTCATTATATTTATTATGTACTGTTCATTGTTTATGCTTTATTTGTGTGGGTTTCTTTTCTACAAGCTTTTTATATACCTGTCTTTGTTGTTTGTCCAGCTTCCATTAGGTAGCATGTTATATGTGACACCGTGCGTTCTTTGTCGTGTGTTGTGAAAATGAATCTTTAAACCATACAATGCATGCCCTTTAAAGTTCTTGTGGAGGAAAAGAAGCCAGAACCACCAAAGAAATTGCCAGCTGATGAAGCCATTGCAGTTCCGGTGGAAGAACCTCCAAAGAAAGGTATAGACTCACATTTTGTATGTAAGGCTATTTTCTGTTGTATGTGTGTTTCTTTTTTAACTAGCCACACTCTTATTAGGAACACATGACGGGGCTTTTATGTCAATGTCTTTGTCCTGCATTATTACTGTTGTACTCTTATTGTTATGTACTGTTAATTGCTTATGCTTTATATTGTGTGGGTTTCTTGTCTACAAGTTTTCATATACCTGTCTTTGTTGTCCAGCTTCCATTAAGAAGAGTGTTATATGTGATACTGTGTGTTCTTTCATGTGTGGCTATGGAAATGAACCTTTAAACCATACGATGCATGTTCTTTAAAGTTCTTGTGGAGGAAAAGAAACCAAAACCACCAATTCAAGAACCACCAAAGAAAATGCCAGCTAAACCTGATGAAGCCATTAAAGTTCCAGAGGCAGAACCTCCAAAGAAAGGTATAGACTCACTTTTTGTATGTAGGGCTACTTTATGTTATATGTTTGTTTCTTCGTTAACTTGCCAAACTCTTCTGAGGAACACACGACCTTACTGTGGCTTTTGTTTATGTCATTGTGTTTGTCCTGCAATATTATTGGGTTTCAGTGTATGTTTATTATTGGGTACTGTTCATTGCTTATGTTTTATGTCATGTGGTTTTCTTGTCTAAGGGCTTTTCACATACCCATCTTTATTGTTGCAATTGTCTAGCTTCCATTAGGAAGCGTATTGTATGTGACACTGTGTGTTTTTGATGTGTGCTTATGAAAATGAATCTTTAAACAATACAATGCGTGTCCTTTAAAGTTCTTGTGGAGGAAAAGAAACCAAAACCACCAATTCAAGAACCACCAAAGAAAGTACCATCTAAACCTGAGCAAGTGATTACAGTGGAAGAACCTCCAAAGAAAGGTATAGACATATACTAGGTTTTGTATGTAAGGCTGTTTTCTGTTGTATGTTTGTTTCTTTATTAACTAGCCACACTCTTATGAGGAACACGTGACTTACAGTGGGTTTTGTTTATGTTATTGTCTTTGTCCTGCATTATTATTGGAATTGGGTGTATTCTTATTGGTAGCTTCTACCATATCTTTTACATCCTATGTCTTGGTTTCTTATGTATCTTAAGTCTTATATATTTAAATGATATTTCACTCCTCTTCTCTCACTCTTAAAACAGTGCGATTTGAAGCATTGTTCTTAACTTTAATATTCTTTCTAAGTGCAAGAACCTTCCAAGAAGCCAGAGGCCCCTCCGTTTTTGCCTACACAGAGAGAAGACTTGATTGAGGAAATAGGTTATAAGAAACCAGATGCTGCTGTTCACAAAATAGAAGATAAAGAGAGCAAGGTGCCTCAGAAGCAAGAGACTGTTGCTGGTATCAAAAAGGAAGAGACTGTTCCTATCCCTAAAAAGCAGGAAAATCAAGAGGTACCCCTTCCTTCTAAAAAAGATGAGGCAATTGAACCTAAAAAGAAAGTGGTTCCTCTTCTTCCTAAAAAGGATGAGGCAGTTGAACCTAAAAAGAAAGTGATTCCTCTTCTTCCTAAAAAGGATGAGGCAATTGAACCTAAAAAGAAAGTGGTTCCTCTTCCTCCTAAAAAGGATGAAATTGTACCTCAAATGAAAGAGGTTCCTCTTCCTGCTAAACAAGTTGAGGAAATATTACCTAAAAAGAAAGAGGTTCCTTTTCCTGCTAAACAGGATGAGGAAATATTACCAAAAAAGAAAGAGGTTCCTCTTCCTCCTAAAAAGGATGAGGCAATTGAACCTAAAAAGAAAGTGGTTCCTCTTACTCCTAAAAAGGATGAGGCAGTTGAACCTAAAAAGAAAGTGGTTCCTCTTCCTCCTAAAAAGGATGAAATTGTACCGCAAAAGACAGAGATTCCTAAAAAAGATGTGCCTCAAACTGTACCTCAAAAGAAAGAGGTACTTCCCACACAAATTTCAGAGAAGAAAGAAGAAAAAGAAGTTTTCTTCATGAAAGAAATTACACATCTACAGAAGGAAGTAATAGCTCCTGCACAAATTGTAGAGATGAAAGAAGAAATAGAAGAAATTTTCTTCAGAGAAGAAATTGCACAGAGGGAAGTGTCCCTTAAATCAAAACTGGAAGAGAAAGAAGATATTTTACCTAAAAAGAAGGAAGTAGTTGCTCTCATTAAAAAAGAAGAGGTCGTAATGACACAAAAGAAAGAAGTTCCTCTTCCTGCTAAAAAGGATGAAGAAATTGTACCCCAAAAGAAAGAGGTGACCCCTACAAAAGGTACAATGATCTAGGACAACATCTGATTGTCCGTTCTTCTAATTCTTTACCTTCCTGTCTTAGAAATGACTTTCTTTGAACTTCTTTACTATTTTATTGAACAAATTTCTTTTGTCTGTGTAGTCCCATATATGTTTGTCACTTGTCTCTTGTCCTTCTCTAGTTTGTTCTTATTCTTCTTCATTAACCTCTTACACTCGCTAGAGTGATCTCTTGATCTTATAGATGTGAATCTTACATATTTCATACTCTCTTAAGTTACTTTGGATTCAACAAAATCTACAACAGAAGAGCTGCAAAGAAAGCCGGATACAATTCTTTTTCTACCAAAGAAATATGAGAAGACCGAAGGTACATAAATCAAACACAAATCTTTTTTTCTATTGAACATCATTTTGTCTTCATATTCTGTTACAATCCCATGAAGTATACTAAGTACAGCAATACTTAATGTCTTTCAAGTGGGTGAAACCAAAATCCCAAAAGGTCCAAACTGCTCAAACACCACAAATCACTTAGGGATAAGAGAAGTCACACCCTGTTAAAAGTACAGTTTATGAAATCGCTGTGGGAGAATTTGTGTAAATTTCTTTAAAATATAATTGCTCTTAAATTGAATCTTTCTTATAAAGAACTCAGAGTTGTTTCAAAGCCTGAGACAGTATTAATTTCTCCGTATTCACCACTTACATAAATGATTTCTCAGAAGAAATACACATGCAATTCAGACTGTTTAGTGTTAAGTGTACTCCTTTGGTATATTTAGATTTATGATTAGTCTCTCTTACAAAAGAATTGTCTTTCTATTATTTATCAATCTCATGGTTCCACTGTTGGGTACAAATTCTTCTTCACATTCAAAATCTTCAAGAATCCACTTCTGTCCTGAGGAAGGATGAAGTCACACCATCAGACAGTCAGAAAATTGCAATGAAGTCTCTTCTGATGGAAGAAACTTCAAAAGAGGACGTATCTCATCGAAAAGCTGTATCACAAACAGAAATACTGTATGACAGAAAACATGGCAAAGAAATTGATGATTTACAAATTTCAAAACTGGGGGATTCTTCAAAAGAAAGTATATTGACTTCAGAAGAATTTAGGATGAGTGAAACATGTTCTGGTGATGAACCATCTAGACCTCTTGTAATGACAGGTAAGATAAACATAATATACAGTGCTTAAATTATGATTTTAAAATTGTGACTATATGATCACTGAGAGTTTTAGAGGATTTGTACCTTTTGTAGTCTCTGTAATCAGATAACTGCAATTTCAAAATCATGAAACAAAAAGAGTTGTTTCAAAGACTAAGACAGTATTAATTCTTCCACATTCTACTTTTACAGAAGCTATTTTTAAACAACATTCTTTTGAAGTGCAAGAACCTTCCAAGAAGCCAGATGTTGTTCTGTCATTGGCTACAGAGAAAGGAGATTTAATTGAGGACAAAGGTCATAAGAAACTAGTTGTTGTAGATAGTAAATTAGAAGGTAGAGAAGGCAAAATACCTCAAGAGAGAGAGACAGATGCTGGTCCCAAAAAAGAGGAAACAGCAGACAAAATTCCTAAAAAAGTGACTATTGCCACCCCTAAAAAGAAGGATGAAATTGTACTTCAAATAGAAATGTTTGCTGTCTCTGCTAAAAAGGATGAGGTTCCTCTTCCTCCCAGGACAGATGAAGAATTAGTGGTCCAAAAGAAAGAGGTTCATCTTCCCCATAAAAAGGAAGAGAAAAGTGCACTTCAAGCGATAGAGGTTCCTCTTCCTGCTAAACAGGATGAGGAAATGTTACCTAAAAAGAAAGATTTTCCTCCGAGAAAAGATGAGGAAATTGTATTTGAAAAGAAAGAGATTCTTCTTCCTCCCAGAGAGGTTGATGAAATATTGTCTAAAAATAAAGAGATTTCTGTTCCCCATAAAAAAGAAGAGGAAATTGCACTCAAAAAGAAAGAGGTTCCTCTTCATTCTAAACAGGATGGGGAAATGTTATCTAAAAAGAAAGATGTTTTTCCCAGAAAGGATGATGAAATATTGCATAAAAAGAAAGAAATTGTATCTAAAAAGAAAGGGGCACCTTGTAAAAAGGAAGAAGAAATTGCACTTCAAAAGAAAGAAGGTTCTCTTACTGCTAAATGGGATGAGGAAATTGTGTTTGAAAAGAAAGAGATGGTTCTTCCTCCTAGAAAGGATGAGGAAATCTGGCCTAAAAATAAAAAGATTCCTCCTTCCCATAAAAATGATGAGGAGATTGCACTTCAGAAAAAAGAGCTCCCTCTTCCTGCTAAACAGGAGGAGGAAATGTTACAGAAAAAGAAAGATGTTCCTCCCAGAAAAGATGAGGAAATTGAATTTAAAAAGAAAGAGATGGTTCTTCCTCCCAGAATGGACCAGGGAATACTGCCTGAAAAGAAAGAAGTTGTTCTTTCTCCTAGAAAAGATGAGGATATTGTATCTAAAAAGAAAGAGGTTCCTTTACATTGTAAGGATGAGAAAATTGTAACTCAAAAGAAAGAGGTTCCCGTTCCTCCTAAAAAGGATGAGGAAACCATAACTCAAAATGAAGACATAGCTCCCACACCCACAGCACAAGTAGTAGTTCCACTGAGAAGGAAGCAGGCTGTCAGTGCTCCTAAAACAGAAGAAACTATGCCTCAGAGGACAGAGATAGCCCACACACAAATTTCAATGGAGAATGAAGAAAGTTCACTTAAAAGAAAAGAAGTTACTCCTCGTCTTGATAGGGAAGAAATTCCACACAAGACGGAAGTGTCCTACTTAATTAAACTGGAAGAGAAGGAAGACAATATGCCAAAACAGGAGGTTGTTACAATTCCTAAAACAGAGGAACTTGTGCACCAAAAGAAAAAGGTCATTTCCGAGCATAAACCGCAGGGGAAAGATGATACTCAGCCTAAAAAGAAGGAAATTGTTGCTGTCACTAAAAAAGCAGATGCTATAGTACCTCAAAAGAAAGAGGTTATTCTTCCATCTAAAAAGCTTGAAGAAATTGTTCCTCAAAAGAAAGAGGTGACCCCTACAAAAGGTATAATGATATCAGACAACATCTGGTTGTCTATTTATTTTATTATAAAACGTGGTTTCTTAGAAATTATTTTCTTTGAGCATCAAATCTTTCAATCTTAGAGTGTTTATATGTGATATGTGGTCTTGTGTATCAGTCTTCTTGCAATTACATCAAGTTGGATACTGCCAGAGGAGAATACTTAATACCAAAAAAAAAAAAAATGGGGACAAATTTTTTTCTGACTAACCTCTTCTTTGTCCTGTCTTGAAGTCATAATGTTACGATACCTGATAATTTTCTCTGTTTTGTGTTAGAAACATTTTATATTATGTTTGTGGAGTCTAGTGGTAAAATTACAAAAATTGTGTTTGAGGTTATAATGTACAATTTTATTTGTAATGTAAAGTAGCAGAGCTAAAGAAGAAACCATCTCCAGAGAAGACACCTGTTTCTGTGAAAGAAGTCGCAGCCCCAAAAGGTAGAGAGTACAGTGGGGATTCTTCAACAAACTCTTTTGTCATACTAAATTTTATGTTTCAGTTTGTCATATTATGGTGGTCTCTTTTTGTTGTTAGTCCTGCTTTTGTCAAGTCAAATCTTTAATGTATATCTTGTTGTATTTCATATCTTGTTGTCGAAGGTTTATTATTTTTTCATTATAACTTCATATCTTCTGTCATAATAACACCTTAAAATGTTGAAATGTTACAGTTGAAAAGAAACCATCTCCAGAACCTGAAAGAAAGAAAGAACCTTTGCCAGAGACTGTTTCCCCAACAGGTACTTTTTTTGTTTGTGATATGTTTTGTCTAATAACAATACTTGTTTCTTTAGCACATCCTTACACCAATAGAGCCTTAACACACTGTACATTTGCTGTCATGTGTTTATGTTGTTCTGTATCATTTGTGTGTTGTGTGTCATTGTAACAAAATAGTCTTAATGATTAAAGGTTCATGCTTAGTGAACCACTCTTATTTAGAAAAGTAACTTTATTAGTAGTATTGTCACAATGTTGTGTTGTTAAGCCTCTTAGAGGTGCTGAAAACATGTTCTGTCAAGTCTAAGTTTATGTGAAAGCATGTCATTATTGTTGTTTGCATGAGTGAATTCTTAATATTCTCAAATTTCCACAGCAAATATCTTCCAAACATATTTTCTTCCAATAATTCCTTAAAATATAATCTGTGTATCATTTCATATATTGTTTGTCATGCATGTAATATCTGTGTATCTGTTTCTTAACCTCGATAGAGGTTTAAAAGGTTTTATTCTTTCATTACATTGTGTTATCTTCAATATCTTTCAACTTGAATTGATGTCAAACAACACACTCTATTTTAAGTTAAAGAGGTCGATAAGAAAGCTGAAGATAAACTCATCCCTAAGCCCAAGGAAGAGAAGATAATTCCAACAAAAGGTATTATGGTAACCACAAGTCTGCATCCGTGTACTGTGCTGAAAAGGAATGTCTAGTTTTGAAATCTCATCACGTCTTTGAAATTCCTTTTGAAGTACCTACACCTAAAGAACCAGAGAAGCTAAAGCCTGCTCCAAAGGAAGAACCGGTACCAATCGTCCAAACCGTGGAAGGTACTGAAACTGAAACTCTTCTTCATACTCCCACTGTTTATAAAATATCTTTGGGTAATTATCTTTATTGAAAAAAATGTTGTTAATAACAGGTAGGTCATAATTTCTTAATGTGTTTTCTTAATCTTTTTTCCTAAACTTTTTCTTAACTTTAGTAAGATGTGTGGTAATGTCTGTCATGTTGTCTTGTATGTGCTTCTGATATGTGTAAGCTATTAAGTGATCCTCACAGCATCCCCCATTCCACTTAATGAAAAGACGTGTCTTATTTATCTCTCAGCAGTTTAACTCACAAACAGTTACTCAAAAAAGACAATAAAATATGTATACCAAAACAGATTCACATTACAAATAAAAAATGCCCCAAAGCTTTTTCTGCACATTTCCAATATTTCATTTCGACACATTTCTTTGCACTACATAACAAAATATTGTTATTGTGAATTATTTTAACTATTTGTGACAACTTTTCTAAATCAGATGGTGAAAAGGGACCAGTTTCTGCACCTGCTCCAGGAAAGAAAGGTAAGAAAAAAAAATTAGATTCTTAAAACTTAAAGTCTTTTCTCACAGATGGCAGAGCCATTTCAGATTATATGTTCTCTTCAGTTGTGTTATATGATATTTTTTGGAATTTTGTTATGTGTATTGAAATATATTGAATGTTGTCAGTATCATCTTGTTAGTTTGTCTGTTATTGATTGTGTCCTTTAGTCTTTTGTTATGTTTTGTCTTGAAATAGTTTGTTGTACTGGCAAAAGTATGTCAGTGTGTTAAATGTGCTGTGTTTATGGTTGTTTTTTATGTATCGTTCGCTTTATAATGGCATACATTTCCAAATCTAAAGGAAAAGTTCTTAAAGTGAAGCAAGAAGAGGGAAGATTTGAAATTCCCACCTTAAAGAAACCTACAAGAGTTTCCAAAGATAAAGACGAAGATCAGGAAATGGTAAAACTGAAGAAAGTGCTCAAACCACAAGAGGAGGAATATAAAGAGAGTCCCAAAGTGTATGCTGAGGCTCATACTGAAGTTATGATAACTGAAAGTTATGAGGCAGAAATGCATTTTGAGACTTATGAAGTGACTAAGAGAGTTGAGAAAATCCAACCTGAGGTAGACAAAAAGATGCCTGATGAACCTGAGCAAGCACCACCTCAAATAAAACCAGAAACCGAATTAGAAGAAAAAGCGAAAAAGACACCAATTGGAAAGGTTCCAAAAAAGGATACACCAGAGGAGCCTGGCTTAGCTCTGAAAAAGGTTAAAAAGTTACCAGTAGACACAAAAGAACAAGAATCTGTCAAATTAAAGCCATTTGAGAAACCTGTAAAACCGCCAAGTGAAACCGAAAAAGACACCAAAAAAGAAGAAAAAGGAAGAGAATCTTTAACTTTTGACAGAAGTAGGGAACCAGTTACTTTTCAGAAAGGAGACCGACCTGAAAAGGATGATAAGCCAAAAGAACCCGATGTCCTCACGAAAAAAGAAGTGCCCTCCGTTCCTGACAAAAAGGTGCCTGATGAAGTTGCTGTTAAACCTGTAACCAGACCTCCCAAAGAGGAAGCACCTACAGAGCCTAAAGAGAAATTATTTAAAGGTAAAGGTAAAATTCCATCTAAAGATCAGGAACCTGAGGTGGTTCAACTAAAACCAATTCCGAAGAAACCTTCAGCTGGATCACCAAAAGAAAAGGAGGTTCCAGAGCCAAAAGAACGAAAACCAATTGAGTTGTCACCACTTACTAGGCCACCAAAAGATGAAGTTAAAACAGAACCAAGTATTCCACCAAAAAGAGTTGACAGTCAAGAAACTCCAGATAAAGGTAAAGAGGTTGAGAAGATACCAGCTATTGTACCAGTAGAAGACAAAAAGGCACCGCTTAAAAAGGTTACGCCGGTAAAGAAGGAGATTACACCAAAGGAGGATGAAAAGAAGCCAATAGTCACCAAAAAGGGTATTTTACCCAAAGAGGCTGAGAAGAAAGAAGACATAATTCTAAAACCAGTTGAGCGTGCAAAGAGTGCAGTAGAGCCTGAAAAGATTCCTTCGCCTAAGGTTGAGAAACCAAAACCAACTGAACCAGTCTCAGTGGAGAGGAAGCCTAGTGAGGATTTAGCAAAGAAGCCAAAGAAAGTTTCACCCAAAGACTCGATTGAAGCTGTTATTTTGAAGAAAGTACCTCAGAAGGTTTCACCTAAGGAGGACAAATCTGAAGAAACTCCTCAGATCCCTGAAAAAGAGGAGATTCCAGTCAAAAAGGAACTGTCTCCTGGAGCTGTAGAGTTAAGAAAAGTGTCAACTCAGTTTGAAGAAGAACTGTTTGAAGAAGAGGTTGAGGTTGAATTTGAAGCGGAATATGAAGATGAAGAAGAAGCATGGGGATGGGAGGTTGCTTCTCGAGAGAGTTATGGCTCAGAAGGCTCTGAAGAAAGGTATTTGGAGGAAGGGGCACTTGAGACTCCTGGGATGCCAGGGGGTAGACGAGGTGAGAGGGTGGCTGTGAACTACACCAAAGAATGCCTCATTTTCCATGCTATGGAAACATCTCCCTGTTGTTATTTATTTTCACCCCAGATAATTTCCATGTCTACATCCATGTCCATCCACATAAACTGCTAAATCTTGTCTTCCTCCTTCTTCATCTTCTTCAATCTTCATTGTGGCATGTGTGTTGTATTTTAATGTCTTTTCATCTTGTTTGTTGTTTATCTGTGTGTCTTCATTGATCTACGGAATATAACCACTGGTGGAAAGAATGGTCATTGCGTTGGGATTGTAATTTGTCATCTAACTTCTCATTAATTGGCAGCATGATTCTATCATCTTCATGACTCTTCATTCCCATGTTTAATATTTACCTTTTGTCTCTAAGTGTTTTTTCTTCAGTACTGGACATTTTAATTTAACTTAAAATATATTTTCCATTTCCATGAATTGGAAATAATAGATTTTTGTTTGTTCAGAGGGAAAGCCTAAAGAGGAAGCTGGAAGGGGCAGAGGCTTAAGACGTAAGTTTATTTATTAAATTATTTTGATGATTTTTTTCCCTCAGCCATTTTAAGCTTTGCTTTATACATTAGTCATGACAGCTCAGCAACAAATATATGTATATCAGTATGTAATGTGCTTACTATTTGCAGAAGTAGTAGTTCCATTTAAACCTCTTTTTGCATTACAGCAAGACAAACTCCATCTCCTGGTGATGCTGGAAGGGGTAGAGGGCTGAAGCCTGGTGCTGGTGGTGATAAGCCTCCAGGAGAATCACCATTTGGTGCCCAGCTCAAAGCCGTCCCCTTGAATTTTGTGAAGGAGCTCAAAGATATTGTGTTGCAGGAGGCGGAGTCCATTGGCTCCTCTGCTGTATTTGAGTGCCAGATCTCTCCATCTACTGCTATCACCACCTGGATGAAAGATGGAAGCAATCTAAGGGAGAGTCCAAAGCACAAATTCACATCTGATGGCAAAGACCGCAAACTGGCCATCATTGATGTACAGCTTTCAGACACTGGGGAGTACACATGTGTTGCAAAGCTTGGCAAAAATGAGAAGACCTCAACAGCTAAACTTATTGTTGAAGGTAGTGCATTGATTATGAGTAAAAACTGTGAATATACAAGCTTAGTCTTATACGAATATATATTCAAAAAATACTACCCAATGAATTGAGATGTCCTTCTGTTTGTTTTTTGTTTTTTCGTTTTGATAGAGTTACCAGTGAAGTTCACAAAGAATCTGGAGGAGGAAATGTCTGTGATTAAGGGACAGCCAATGTACTTAACCTGCGAGTTGAGCAAAGACAGGGATGTTGTCTGGAAGAAGGACGGAAAAGAACTCAAGCAAATTGCTGGCAAAATTCAAATCAGTGTTATTGGATTGCAGCGCTCTGTGACAATCCAAGACACAAATGACGATGATGCCGGTGTTTACACTTGCGAGTGCGAGGACATCAAGACACAAGCCAATGTGAAAGTCATTGGTATGCATATGGAAAATATTCATGGTTATTTATATTAGTTCTTTACCAAAACATAACTAAACAAAATATCTACCTTTGCAGAAATAATCAGAGATTGGTTAACAAAACCTTTGAGGGACCAGCATGTGAAACCAAAGGCTACTGCCACATTCAAGTGCGAACTGTACAAGGATACTCCTAACTGGAAGTGGTTCAAGGGAGATGAAGAAATTCCCACTGACCCTACAAATAAGACTGAGGTGAAAAAGGATGGAAAAGATATCACGCTTACAATCAAGAATGCTCAACCTGGTGATGTTGGAGAATATGCCATAGAAGTTGAGGGCCGCAGATATGCAGCAAAACTCACTCTTGGAGGTGTGTTAGGCAGCCTTAGCATTTATTACCTTACTGCTAAAGGTTGTTTTTGTATTTCCCTAAATACTATTTTTGTCTTTCATAAATATAGAGCGTGAAGCTGAGATCTTGAAGCCTCTTGCTAGTGTGGAGGTGGTTGAGAAAGAGGAGGCCAGCTTTGATACTGAAATGTCAGAAGATGATGTGCCTGGAGAATGGAAACTTAGAGGGCAGGTTCTGACAAGATCACCGGTAAGATTGTATATAGTTGAAAAAATGCATTATTTTATATAGGCTATTTTACTTTTTTTTTTTTTTATTCCCAGACGTTTGATTTTATTTAATTTTTTTTTTTTATATTGGTTTTTTTTTTTTTTTTTTTTTAATTCCCAGACGTGTGATATCAGAGCTGAAGGAAATAAGAGATTCCTTACATTGAAAAATGTTCAACTTGACCAGGCTGGAGAAGTCTCCTACCAAGCTTTGAATGCTATCACTACTGCAATGTTAACGGTCAAAGGTATGTCGTTGATGAGCCAAAAATGCATGCTGAAACAAGAAATGCAGTATTTATAAGCTAAATAGGGTGAAAAATAACTTGTGATAACTGTTATTCACACCCATAGAAATTGAAATGGACTTCACAGTCCCATTGAAGGATGTTACTGTGCATGAAAAGAAACAGGCAAAGTTTGAATGCACGATCACAAAAGATGTGCCTAAAGTCATGTGGTTGAGAGGATCTGATATTATAACACCAGACCAAAAATATGATATCATTGATGATGGAAAGAAACACATGTTGGTCATAAACCACTGTGAATTTGAGGATGAGGGAGAATATACTATTGAGGTGTTGGGTAAAACATCAACAGCCAAACTGACAGTTGAGGGTAAGTTTTCAAGCTATGTTTCAGTCGTCATGGGGTCCTTTGAAAACTGTGTTTTGTTCACAAAATCACCAAGCTAAAATGGTTTTTAAACACATTATAGGTATGCGGCTGAAATTCATCTCACCGATATCGGATCAAACTGTTAAGGAAGGTAAAACAGCTCGGTTTGAGCTTGAACTGTCCCATGACAATGTACCAGTGACATGGTACAAAAATGAAACAAAACTGCATCCGAGCAGAACTGTACTTACGCATGTTGATGGAAAGAAACATATATTAGAAATCAAGAATGTCACTCTAGATGATACTTGCCAAATAAAAGCAGAGGCTAAAGGATTATCAACAACAGCAAACCTGACGGTGCTAGGTAACTTATTATTATTATTATTATTATTATTATTATTATTATTTTGATGATAATGATGGTGGTAGTGGTGGTGGTAAGATAAGTGGTCCTGAAATCTGTAATCTAGTGAACATCAGTTTTTTGGTATACAAGCTGTTTCATCTCACAAACTGTACATTATAGGTTCGCTAAACTTAATTTTTTTTACATTTTAATATAGAGGGAGATGCCTACTTCACAGTTAAACTGCAAGATTACACTGCAGTTGAGAAAGACGAGGTCAATCTTGACTGCGAGCTCAGCAAAGATGTTCCTGTGAAGTGGTTCCACAATGAGACTGAAATTAAAGCCTCCAAGATGGTTACCATGAAAGCTGATGGCAAACGAAGAATCCTGAACATCAAGAAAGTTGAGGAAAAAGAAAAAGGATTATATGTTTGTGACTGTGGAACGGACAAGACTTCGGCCACGATGAACATTGAAGGTCAGTGATCAAGGTTATGCCCATGGAATGTAAATGCAGATTTTTTTTCCCAGAGTGCCCTACACACCTGCACGCAATCTTTCAGCAGTTACAGGTTTAAATAATTAATTCAGGGTTTAATTAATTTCAGCTCGTGACATCAAAGTGGTACGACCAATGTATGGTGTTGAGCTGTTCGATGGTGAGACAGCTCGTTTTGAGGTGGAAATTTCTGAAGATGATGTCCATGGCCAGTGGAAGCTGCAAGGAGAAATCATCTCCCCATCACCTGTAAGGCTACTAAAACTATTTGAAATGGTTACAAATGTAACTTTTGTATGAATGGCATAACTGTATTTTTGTCTTTGTGGCAACAGGATGTTGAAATCATTGAGGATGGCGCAAAGCACATCTTAACTTTGTACAACTGTAAAGTGTCCCAGTCTGGAGAGGTTTCATTCCAGGGTGCCAATGCAAAATGCTCTGCCAATCTAAAAGTGAAAGGTATTTTATGACTAAATTTTACTTTAAATCCACTGTTTGATTCTAGAGATTCTGAGTGATTCTTAAAACCTTTTTGGCATCTGACCACTTCCTCATCTGAATAAAAGTGTGGAATAACTGACTCCTCACTTGTGGGGGAAACTAGCTTAAAGCAATTAGACTCTATATATATATATATATATTGAGTATTTTATGTTATTTGAGTTGGTGGATTGTTTGTGTATTATTTAAAAGGGATGTTCTTTATGTATTTTTGCAGAGCTTCCCATTACTTTTGTAACACCTCTGGCTGATGTGCATGTATATGAGAAAGATGATGCAAGGTTTGAGTGTGAGATCTCAAGACAACCAAAGAGCTTCCGTTGGTTGAAAGGATCTCAGGAGATTACAACTGATGATAAATTTGAGGTACTTCAGGAGGGCAAAAGACACATTCTGGTGGTCAGATCTGCTGCCTATGAGGATGAGGCTAAGTATATGTTTGAGGCTGAGGACAAGAGAACATCTGCCAAACTTGTTATCCAGGGTAAGGGGGAGAAAATAAATACATTATTTTAAAAATATGTTTGTTTCGTAAACTTTTAAATACAACTGCTGCCAGATTGAATCATGTGCTTGCATTTTTCCCCAGGCATCCGTCTTGAGTTTGTCAGACCCATTAAAGATGTCACCGTTAAAGAGCGTGAGACTGCAGAATTCAGCATTGAGCTCTCTCATGAAAAGGTTCAAGTCACCTGGTACAAGAATGACATGCGTTTGCATCCAAGTAAAGTGGTACACATGTCCGAGGATGGCAAAACCCATACTCTGTCCTTCAAAGAGGTGTCTATTGATGACACTTCTCTAATTAAAGCTGAGGCCCTTGGGAAAACCTGTGAGGCAATGCTCACTGTACTTGGTAGGTGTTTAAATATATTGTAGACACACTTAAAGGATCATACAGATAAATATTGAATGCTGAATTGTACTGATAAACATTAAATTAAACTTAAAACCCTCTTGTTTATCAACAGAGGGAGAACCTTACTTTACTACCAAGTTGCAGGACTACACTGCAGTTGAGAAGGATGAGGTTGTCCTGATGTGTGAAGTGAGCAAATCATCTGCTCAGGTGAAATGGTTCAAAGACGGCAAGGAGATCACTCCCTCTAAGAACGTCCTCATCAAGGCTGATGGAAAGAAACTTATCTTGACAGTGAAGAAGGCAGAGAAGGCCAACATTGGTGAATATGTATGTGACTGCGGCTCTGACAAAACAGCAGCCAAGCTTAACATTGAAGGTATGTATTTTTTATGTATTTTATGTTTGTTTTATTAATCCATATATCGATTAATAGATTAAAATTGATAAAATTACTATGAACTCGTATAACTTTACCTTTCCTCTCCTGTTCTTTGCAGAGCGCGATATTAAAATTGCCCGTCCACTGTACAGTGTGGAGGTCACAGAGACAGAGACTGCTCGCTTTGAGACAGAAATCACTGAGGAGGATGTTCATGGTAACTGGAAACTCAAAGGAGAGGCCCTGCACCAGTCACCGGTAATTTATGTTGCTCCTAAACACCAAATATAACTTACAGATGCTTTTTGAACATTTTAATGTTTATCAAATTTAAAATAAGATTTTTAAAAAATTCTAAAATTCTGAATTGTATTAAATGGAATAGTTCACATAATAAATGCTAATTCTGTCATCATAAAAACAGAAATTTTGGATAAAAAAAAATATCTATATCTTTGAAGTAGTAAGTAGTAATTGTGCACTATGTGTAACAAAAAGCTTGAAATTTAAACAAAAAAATAAAGTCATTTGTGGCTTAGAACGGTTACATTTGGGGTGAACTGTTCCTTTAAGAGCTTACTATTGTGCTAAATTGTGCAATTTTTTTCAGAATTACGGTGAATAGTTCTCTGTGCTGACATATTCTCATATTTTCATATCATATTTTTCATTTCATTTATTAGGACTGTGAAATTAAGGAGGAAGGCACGAAGCACATGCTTATCCTTTACAATGTTCGCATGGATATGGCTGGTGGTGTGGACTTCAGTGCTGCTAATGCTAAATCAAGTGCTCAGCTCAGAGTTAAAGGTGAGAATGATGAATAGGATGCCTTCTTGCATATTTTGGACAAGCCAGAGAAATTATATCTCTCTGGACATACCAGAAACAATTAGTATTGTGTAACAAAGGCAGCTGATATGTGTTGCTTTGAAACAAAGTGTGTGAACTAAAGGAAATTAAATTAGTCACTGCAGTTTATGATTAGCTCATAAATTATTCTGACAGATGCCATGTAGTGATAACAGGGTGTGAAAAGTATTTATTATGGCAGGGATTAATGTGTTAGAGACAGGTTTGGCAGCCAATCAATTGATTTTTTTTATTTTTTTTTTTAGCTTTTTAATATTCTTGCTTTAGAAACAAGCAGATACACTATTATGACATGCAACCCTCAAGCATGATGTGGGATTTTTTTTTTATTTATTTAGTTTTTTCATTTTATAAATTAAGTAACACTTAAGTAACATTCTCCTTTTCCTGGAGAAGTCCAGCAGGTTGATTGACAGTAACAGATTTCCTAGCAGGATGTCATAACAGGGGTGGGCTAGTGGCCAATCAGATGTTGCGGTTATTTTAGAAGCTGCATTCCATATGTAGAGAGTCTCTGTCAGTGATTGGCAGAGGCTTAACAGACCTACCTCCAAATGTTTTTTCTGACCATATACATCTTAAGGAAACGCAATATGCAAATGAAGTAGGCCCCCAACACAAGTCCCTGTCTTGCTGGATTCCACTTGTCCTGGAGGCTTACGAGCTCCAGAGCAGTGGCCTGTTGTCAGCGGGAAAGCGCTATGAGAATTTGTAGTTAAAGGATTACGAGTGTCTCTTGGGTCTTGGAGGTGACTAACAATGTCTTCTCCTGAATCCAAAGCACGAGTGATAGGCCTCTTGAGGTCTCTCAAGGATGTAACAGTGACAGCGGGAGAGACAGCAACCTTTGACTGCGAACTGTCTTATGAGGGCATACCTGTGGAATGGTTCCTAGGGGGTACAAAGCTGGAACCAAGTGACAGAGTAAGTGTGCATGTTGTCCAGTGTAAATTTAAAATGTCATTTGTGGTTTCTGGGAAATTTATAAAGAATTAACTGTTGGTGTCACTATTTTGTATACACTAATTGAATCAATAAATTTAGATGATCACTAAACTGTTGTAAAATGTAGTAAACTGTTTTTTAACATCTAGGATTACACGTTTGGAATATTTAACAACTGCTAAACAACTATTTAGCTTTTTTCTACATATTGCATGCTAGTTCTTTACATCTGTCAGTTAAATGCTTTCCTCATATAAGGACCTGGGGATCAGGATACCAGTTGAGCATTTGATCTGGGTTTTAAGATAACACACAGGGCTATTCTGCTCTGCAAGCGTTCCTCTGGTTATTTTTAACTGCTTCAAGACTCTATGTGCAATGGCAGGTGGCAAGAGGCCTTTTTTACAGACATAGCTTGTATTTACATGTAGCTATGTATGTATGTATTTATTTATTTATGCATTTTGTTAGAAGCATTTAAATGTGTTTGTCATATAATTTGCAGTGTGTGCGAGTTAGGCCTTCAGTCATGGCTTTGGATTTTATGTATTTTACATGATACTTTTATTAAACTGAGTGCCGTGTAGCAAATGGGTTTAGTAAAAGGCCACACATTTTGGTGACAACAGCTGTTCAAGTTCTGTTTGTATTCCTGATATGTTTGTGTGAGGACTTGATTCTTCGAACAGAGATTACAAACAAGTTGAAAAAAGCACTAATGAACCATAATTCAGTTTTATTATGTTTTTTAACAGTTTTGATTATTTTTGGACAGATTTTATTTATTTTTTGCTAGCTTCTGCATTATATTCAGGAACGTGTTCAATGTTGGGTTTACAGATATACATATATTTCATTTTATTGATTATTATTATTATTATTATATAAAGACATTATAATGTTGTTTAACAACATGACATTTCTCATTCATAAGTGAATTTTTTTGGAAATGGAACTGAAAAATTAAAACAAAAAAAATCATGTTATGTTAATTTGTAATTTTTTCAGCCTGTTTTATTTTTATTTTTATTTTGATTGATGATTTAAGGAAGATATTAATTGTAAGCAAATCATATACAACTGTTTTCAATCTGTTCATATAGCTTTATTTGTTACACAAGTTACACAAGCCAAATGAGTCTAAACTGGCTTCCAGGGCACTAGTTGGGACAGAGGAAGCAGAGGTGTGAAAATGAGAACAGTTCCTAGTGCTCAGCTGTTGATGTCTATTGCAGAGGGGCAGTAAATAGCCTCCCCCACCCTTGACATGGCAAGTGTGCTTGATTTATCAATTGGTTTGAATTGCACAGGTGGTGCACCGTTCAGAAGGCAGAACTCACACGCTGACCCTTAGGGATGTGAAACTGACAGAGGCAGGAGAAGTAAAACTCACTGCAAAGGACTTCGTGACACAGGCTCAACTCATTGTAAATGGTGGGTGCCATTTGTTCACAAATGCAGATTTAATTTAATTGCTGGTAATTATTAGTGCTCTTATTGGAGCTCAGGTGATTGTCAAAAACATTTTAAATGTCTGTGCTAAGAAAGTGATATTTACTGTTTAAAAGAAAAACATTATATCATTAGTCTGTCTTCAAATATCATCATAGGAAATGATAATATTGTTAAAAAGTGAATTTGCAATAAAACAAATACATTTGTTGCACAGAACCTCCGGTTGAATTCACCAAACCTCTGGAGGACCAGACTGTAGAAGAGGAAGCCACCGCTGAACTAGAGTGTGAAGTCTCCAAAGAGAAAGCAGAGGTCAGGTGGTTTAGAGATGGACAAGAAATTCGCAAAACCAAGAAATATGACATGGTTGCTGATGGCCGTAAAAGAAAACTACTTATCCATGACTGCACACTTGATGACTCAAGGACATATACCTGCGATGCTAAACAGTTCAAGACTTCAGCCTTCTTAAATGTTGAACGTAAGTCAACCAGAATGAAAAGGCAAAAGCAAAGAATTTAAATAGTACTTGCAATGAAAAAATAAAAGACTGAATATGATTGCCTTTTGATCTTCAGCTCCACATGTTGAGTTCTCAAAGCCACTCCATGATGTTGAGGTCAAAGAGAAGGAATCTGCCAGATTTGAATGCGAAGTGTCTCGTGAAAGTGCTAAGGTTTGTTGTCTACCATTCAGTTAATCTTTTTTTAATTGACATTTAAATGTATATCTATATAATTCATAGGTAAGATGTTAGACATTAGACATGTTGTGTAATTGTCTGACTTTTTGAAAATGATCACTGTGAGTTCATTCATCAATATATTCCATTGTTCTCTTTGAATAGGTTCGCTGGTTCAAAGATGGTAATGAAATCAGAAAAGGCAAGAAATATGAGATCATTTCTGAAGGAGTCAAACGTATTCTCATCATAAGCAAGTCTGTCTTTGATGACGAAGCAGAATATGAATGTGATGCCAGGACTTCCAAAACCTCTGGAATGCTGACTGTCATTGGTAAATTATTCTGTTCATTTTTAGTCTAAACAGGCTTCAACAACTTGCTTTGAACAGTATACTGATTTGCATGACTTTTTCTGACCACAGAGGAGGAGACTAGATTCACAAAGAACTTGGCTAATGTTGAAGGCACTGAAACCGACAGTGTTAAACTGATTTGTGAAGTCTCCAAACCCAGTGCAGAGGTTACATGGTACAAGGGTGACCAAGAGTTGCCTGAAGTTGGTAGATATGAGCATATTGCAGATGGCAAAAAGAGAATCCTAATTATTAAGGGCCTCCGTATGGATGATGCCGGAGAGTACCACTGCAAACTGCCCACCTCACAAACCACAGGGAACCTAAGGATTAATGGTGAGACTGTCTTGTCCTTGAAATTTTACTTCATACCTTGTATTTCATACCTTGTTTATATAAACTTGCTCCATGCTTGTGATTGACCTAATACTGTAACTATTTTTTTTTTTACTTTAGAACTTGCCGCTGAGTTCATTGCAAGGCCTCAAAACCAGGAGGTGGTTGAAGGTGAAAAGGCAGAATTTGTGTGCTCTGTCTCCAAAGACACATATGAAGTGAAATGGCTCAAAGGAGATAAGGAACTTCAATCAGATGACAAATATGACATAATTTCTGAGGGCAAAAAGAGAGTTCTTGTTGTCAAAAATTGTGAACTCAAGGATGAAGGTGGCTTTGTAGTCCTCATTGGAACCACAAGAGCCTCAGCTGATCTGATTGTGCTTGGTATGTATAGTATGTTTTTTTGTATATTTTTGAAAAATTATGATATAAATATGAAAATTTGATGATTTTTCTTTCTTTTTTTTTGTTTTACAGAAAAGCTTAGGATTATCACTCCTCTAAGAGACATAAAGGCAAATGAAGGACAAGAGACTGTCCTCAATTGTGAAGTTAACACTGAGGGGGCCAAAGCCAAATGGCTGAAGAATAATGAGACTTTATTTGAAAGTAGCAAGTTCATCATGGTCCAGAAGGACAATGTATTCTCTCTGAGGATCAAAGACACTCAAAAATCAGATGAGGCCAACTACACCATTACACTGACTAACCAACGTGGTGAACACGCAAAGAGCTCTGCCAACATTACTGTGCAAGGTATGACACGCACTGATATGCTTTATTTTTTATAGCAATTCTTGCAAGAAAATAGTTTATATATATTTCAAAGCAAGCGTGTTTATATAAAAGGGAATCTCTCGTGAACCGTCTGCCATGAAAATGAACATGAATTTCCTATTGAATGGGCATTTAGTGGACCGTTTTGTATTAGTTTAACAGTAAATGAAAAAAAAATAAACATTTAAAGATTATACAGAGACGCCAACGGAAATTAGTATTATGTTTATGAATGTATGACCACAAATATTTACGTATACATGCTTACAAACATTTGCTTATATTGTAACCGGTTGACCAGACCGAAATTTCTTTCACTATTTGTGTTATACTTTGGAAAAATATTTATGTTTGTACCCATGAAGTTGTTTGTTTGTTATTGTGTTAACCCCTTAACTGTCACCCCCCATTTTTTAAAATAGGCATGAAAGTGCACTGTCCAAACTTAAATTGTTGTAATTTATGAACACTTTGGAATACAGACCTAAGGTTGGTCTCTTTTTAAAGAAGAAAAGATTATTGCAAAAGTGGAATTTTTTCAAAAAATTCAAGTATCAAAAAGTTATAGAAGTTTAAATGTACTGTAAAGAAAATGCACTATACTCATTTTATTTTATATATAATAAATATTT
>NW_015652285.1:1368209-1457036 GCF_001515625.1 Sinocyclocheilus rhinocerous | reverse complement strand
ACTTAACACCGCCCACTAAGGGGGAGGAGACCGCCAAAAGATTTTAAAGTACCATTTCCATGGTAGCGCAATGTCCGATTTTAAAATGGTTTTCACAGAATGAATCTTGGGCTTCTATGCTTTTAAATGATATATAATGTATGATGATTACTAAAATATTTGATAGAGAAAAAGGACAACAAAAAAAGAGTGCCAAGCGTCCCACAGGTGGGATGGGGTTCACAAAAATAAAGTAAATAATAATAATAATAAAGATTATATAGTCTTTATTATTAAAGCTTTATTATAAAGCTCACATACTTCATATTTAAAAAAGTATTAAAACATTTTTATAAAATATATTTAAATATAAAATACATACTTATATATGGTCATATATTTATAATAAATATGACATTAATTTTCCTGCAGGAGAGTTTAAACTACTAACTTGCAACATATAGGGAAATTTTAACAAAATGGATTTGAGACTTAGACTCTGTTTCAAAAAACACATGCCTAGTTAACTTATCATAAACCTTAATTTCCACAGAGGAAGATCTTAGAATCATTGTTCCCCCTGAGGATGTTGACACACAGGAGAAAAAGACCATCAGCTTCACATGCAAGGTGAACATACCAAATGTAACAGTACAATGGATGAAGGCAGGTCAGGAAATCACTCTCAGCAAGAGAATTCTCTATCGTGTGGACAAGGACAAGCACACGCTGACCATTAAGGACTGCAGCCTTGCAGACGAGGGTGAATACAGTGTAGTTGCTGGTGCTGATAAGGCCACAGCAGAACTGATCATCAGTGAGGCACCCGCAGACTTCACCGCTCAGCTCAGTGACCAAACTATCATTGAGTTTGAGGATGCTGAGTTCACATGTGAACTTTCCAAAGAGAAGGCCGAAATCAAATGGTACAGAGATGGCAGGGAGATCAGAGAAGGACCCAGGTAAGATACGTTATTCTAAAGGGTTTTTGTCAAGGGGTTTTGTTGGTTTTGAGTATGTTTAATATGCATTTAATGTTTAATTTTAGATACCAATTTGAGAGAGATGGCAAAACATGTAGACTGCGTATAAAAGAGTGCAGACCAGATGATGAGTGTGAATATGCCTGTGGAGTGGATGACAAGAGAACAAGAGCCCGCCTCTTTGTTGAGGGTAAGTTTGTTTCAGTGTCCATTAACTACCTGGAAATATCAGGGAATTTTAGTAAATGTAATCTCCGGGTATAGAAAAGTAATGGAAATTAATAGGAACTTAAATGGTCTTTATGACTTTGTCACCTCTTTAGAGACCCCTGTGGAGATTGTCAGACCACCCACAGATGTGTTTGAGCCCCCAGGCTCAGATGTTGTGTATGAAGTTGAGCTTAACAAAGACAGAGTTGAGATCAAATGGCTGAGGAACAACATGACCGTTGTTCAAGGTGATAAGTACCAGATGATGAGTGAGGGTAAGATACACAGGCTTCAAGTGTGTGAAATCAGGCCACGTGATCAAGGCGAGTACAGAGTCATTGCCAAGGACAAAGATGCCAGAGCCAAGCTTGAGCTTGCTGGTAAGATTAATTTATATATATATATATATATATATATATATATATATAATGAAAAAATGAAATGTTTTACAACCAAAACAAAATCAAATTGAATAAGTTTACAATGCCTTGGTATTTCTCCACAGCCGTGCCAACAATTAAAACCTTGGATCAAGACCTGGTGACAGACGCTGGAAAGCCATTTGTTATGGCAGTTCCTTACAATGCTTACCCACAGGCTGAGGCTGATGAAGAGCGAGTATCTCGTGAGGGAAAACCGCAAATACTACCTCGATCTGAAGGAGAACCAGCGCGGGAGATTCCTGCGGATCCGGCAGACCGTTAACCGCGGCGGATTCGGTGTTCCCGGCGGCGGCGGTGGAGGAATTCAATCCGGGCAAACTATCGCTCTTCCCGCTCAAGGTCTCATCGAGTTCCGCGACGCGCTGGCGAAGCTGGTCGACGACTACGGCGGCGACGACGAGGAGCTAGCCTGCTCCGGCGGAGGAGGAGGAGGAGGTTACACGGAGTTACCCGAGGGCACGTCGATAACGGTGGACTCCAAGCGGTTCTTCTTTGACGTGGGCTCCAACAAGTACGGCGTGTTTCTGCGTGTGAGCGAGGTGAAGCCCAGCTACAGAAACTCTATCACGATCCCCTTCAAAGCGTGGAGCAAATTCGGCGGAGCGTTCTGCCGCTACGCCGAGGAGATGAAGGAGATCCAGGAGCGGCACAAAGATAAAGCGTTCGAGCGGAGAACCGGAGAGGAGTCTGAGGGCGAAGATTTGGACGACGACTGACCGCCGGAGGTGTCGCGTCGCTGGGCAACCGCGCAGAGCGAGAGCCGCGCTCTGGAGAGGGCTGCATGGAACGGTCGATGGCGAAAAAAAATATGTTTGACTGAGAAACACTGTCGTGTATATGTAAGAGAATCCTGTTTAAAGCAGTTTAGACTATGTTTGGCTAGGTAAATGGATTTTTCTGCTGGCTGCTCTCTGTAGGTCTTGTCATTTTGAAAGTTTGCCCCTTTATAAAGAAAGAAAACAAACAAACACCCTTTTTCACACAGAGTCTGAGTTCACAAGCAGGGATGTTATAGTGTTAGTGTGTCAAGAAGAACTGATGATTATCTCTACTATAGGTGTTTTTGGTGTTGTACCATACGATGGAGAGCAAACCAGCATCATCTGAATGATGTGTGAATCTCATAGTTAGCTCATTCAGGACGTGTTCTCTACTAATTTGTGTGTGTGTATATATACATATATATAAAAGACTCGGATCAAACAGTGTAAAAATTGGAGGTTGTTATAGAGTTCAACTTGTGGACACACAATACAGTTCAAGCAACAATGTACAAACAGTTCAAATGGTGCTATAAAACCGTGCTCCGCCGGCGCGCTGTGAAGATTGAGGTTCACGCGGGCTGGTGAGTTTTATTTTGTTTTCCTACTGCATCTTGAGAGCAAATTACTCTTGATTGTATGTACTAAATTGGGAAGTGCATTGGTGCTGATGCCGCTAAATTTACCATTGATACTGGGTTTGATTTGGCTCTTTTAAAGGGAATGATACTGGTTTGCCTGACATCAAGCCGGGACAAATTAGTAGTTTTCGAATTTAATACATGGAGAGCTTTGGTGACATAACTGGAAAGGAAATCAAATGCAGAACAACACCCAACTGGGTTTAAATAGATTTATTTTTAAAAACAATATACAGAAAAAAAAATTATATATATATATATATACAGAAATATATTTATATATAGACATATAGAATCAATTATAAACGCTTCCTGAACAGGCTATTTAAACAAATAAAACTCGGATGCAATTATACATAGGGAAATATTTCTTACTCGTTTTCCATACATTTCCTATAGTCTTTATGGTTGAAAGAGCATAGAAAAAGAATGACAAAATTGTGAAATATACAAACTAGACTAGTTCTCAGTTTAGTTTGTATTCCTTTTTTCAACAACCCAAATGACAATATAACACTATTCTTTTTTTTTTTTCTCAAGTCTCTTCCTCTGTATATTAAGTTGTCACATTTCTGAGTCTTACTGCAGCCTGTTTTCTCCTCTTCTCCCAGATCTGTCCAAATGTGTGTGCCTGTTAGCAACTTCCCTCTGTTATCCTTCTCTTACTGATATTGAGTGGGTGTTTATGCATTTATAATTTGATCAGAGAAAAAGGAGTGAACTCCCTTTCGTTTTAATTTTCAGGCCTTCTGTAACCACAAGAATTAGCCATACACACCACCTTGGAGCCATAGTGATTTTTTACTAATTTCACTATTCATATAAGTTTTGACCTCATTCTTGTCTGTACTGTGTTATGTGATAAAGGCAGCTCTTCAGTCAAGTGTGTACTGCTGTAATTCTCCACAGACTTCCTTTGAACAATAAATAGAATTACTTTGCTGAGAACATGAGTTTGTTTTTTGTTTTACTCTTTCACAATTCTTGACAGCTGTGTTTCTTCTGCACCGTAAGCATCGCCGAACAGATTTGCAAAAATAATGTTTTCAATCAGCTTTTCCAGTCTACTACAGCTTCTAGTGAAATGATCATTGTGGGTTATCGAGGCCTCATGCAACTGCTGTCAGTAAATCATAATCATCCAGGGCTTCTGCAAACTCTCAAAACAATCATATTTACACTTTACAAAATGTAAATCATAATCTTCTTATGTTTAGTCCATAACCTGCAGTAGTTCTTATAGTCATGCATCTTATTGATCTCGGCTGCATCTTATTTTAGTGTCGTTGAGTTTTTTGTAATATTTTGAATTAATTTTTATTGTCATATTTACGTTTTTATTTCAATTTTAGTTTAAATATTTGTTGTAAAACATTTCATTTTTAATTTATATATATATATATATATATATATATATATATAATGAAAAAATGAAATGTTTTACAACCAAAACAAAATCAAATTGAATAAGTTTACAATGCCTTGGTATTTCTCCACAGCCGTGCCAACAATTAAAACCTTGGATCAAGACCTGGTGACAGACGCTGGAAAGCCATTTGTTATGGCAGTTCCTTACAATGCTTACCCACAGGCTGAGGCTGAGTGGTTCTACAATGACATCAGTCTTCCAAAAGACAATGTTCACACTTCTGTTGACAGGACAGAATATAGGCTGAAGGACCCAAAGAAGTCAGAGGAAGGCCGCTATAAAATCCTCATCCAAAACAAACATGGAAAAGGAGAGGCTTTTATAAACCTAAAAGTTATTGGTTAGTAATATTCATAGTATATCAGTTAGTTTCAGTAAAACATTCTAGGATTATATTGTTGCTTACAAATGTTGCTCCTTTCACAGATGTTCCTGGGCCTGTGAAGAACCTTCAGGTTGTTGACACTGCTGATGGTGAGGTCAGCATTGCATGGGAAGAGCCAGAGAGTGACGGTGGCAGCAAGATCTTGGCTTATGTGGTTGAAAGACGTGATATCAAACGTAAGACCTGGACTCTGGCCACTGACTGTGCCGATAGCACAGAGTACTGTGTAACTGGCTTGCAGAAAGACTCCAAGTACCTCTTCCGTGTCTGTGCACGTAACCGAATCGGAAGTGGGCCCAATGTTGAGACAGATAAAGCTGTTCAAGCTAAGAATAAGTTTGGTAAGTCAAGAAAATCTGAAAGTCAAGTTGTACACACTAACGGGTGATTCTAATTGTGGTTTTTAATTTTACACACTCCAGATGTTCCTGATCCACCACAGAATGTTATTGTTGGAAATGTCAACAAGTTTGGTGCCACAGTCTCCTGGGAACCACCACTGTTCAATGGTGGATCTGAGATCACATCATACATTATTGAGCTCCGTGACAGAACTTCTGTGAGCTGGTCTCCAGTCATGGTGACCAAACCACACGAACGCTCAGCTATTATTAATGATGTTATTGAGAACAAAGAATACATCTTCCGTGTTAAGGCTGAGAACAAGGCTGGAATTGGCAAACCAAGTGCTGCCACTAACCCAGTGAAGATCATGGACCCTATTGGTTTGTAAAATCCCATATATCATTAATTTTAGCATACATGAATGCATTCATACCTAATAAATGCATCGTAATGTTTTGATCCACAGAGAGGCCGAGCCCTCCACTGAATTTGACACACTCTGAGCAGACAAAGGACTCCTGTCTGTTGACATGGGAGACTCCCTTAAAAAATGGAGGCACAACAATCACTGGCTACATCATTGAGAGATGTGAAGAAGGCACAGACAAGTGGCTCAGATGCAATGCCAGGCTTTGCCAGGACCTGCTCTACAGGGTAATCTTTGCCAAAGACTATATATATATGTACATACACCAAGATGGTTCACTCATATTACAATGAATGGGAGTAAGTGCAATGCACAGTATGGTGGAATAAGCCCTGCTTTCTAAATAAAAGAGTAGTCATCGTGACCCTCCAGCTGCTATTAGAATCTCCGGTTCCCATAGAGATGTGCGCTTAGGAATGCACTTGCATTTTCAACCTGAAATATAGGCTATTTAAGCATAGATTTTAATGTGAGTTTGGCAAGCAGTTTTTGAGATTGTTATTTTCCAATTCAAGTAAATAGGAGTTGGTCTTTTATGCCTAGCTGCCCAGAAGCATTGTGAATATGGTTGCCGAGTGAACTGACTTTTCTTTGCTTCCTGTTATAGTGTGTATTAGTATTGTTATGTAATGCTTATGTTGACATGCATTCCACAGATTTCAGGCCTGAAATTTGGAACAAAATACAGCTATAGAGTACTTGCTGAGAATGCGGCCGGCCAGTCTGACCCCTCAAATATTGTTGGGCCTGTGTTGGCAGATGATCCCCACTGTAAGTGATTTCCGTACCATTGCACCCTACATAATCTTTGATATATCTGAACCTTTTTTAAAAATTGTTTAACACATGATGTGCTTCTCTTGTCACAGTTGCACCTACTCTGGACCTGAGCGCATTTAAGGATGGTCTAGAGGTTATTGTCCCTAATCCTCTTGCAATTCGTGTCCCTATCACTGGGTACCCGGTGCCCACAGCAAAGTGGACCTTCGGTGAAAATGCACTTACAGCTGATGACCGTGTGTCCATGGTTACAAAGTCAACCTTCACAGAGCTCATTGTAACCCCAAGTGTGCGCCCTGACAAAGGCACATACTCCTTGACGTTGGAAAATGATGTGACTAGTGTCTCAGGAGAGATTGAAGTTAATGTCATTGGTATGCACAGAATTTTCTTATAGACATGTATACATCAATTTACAGTTCAGAAAGTAAAAAGTTAAGTGTTATACTTTATTTTACTCTCAATTCAAGCCTCTCCAAGTGCACCCAAAGACTTAAAGGTTGCAGAAGTGACCAGAAAGCATGTTCACTTGATGTGGGAGGCACCTGATCACAATGGAGGCAGTCCAATCACAGGCTATCAGGTTGAGAAGCGTGAGGTTTCCAGGAAGACCTGGGTGAAGGTATAAACATTACTAATATCTTTGACCATTATTTTCTTTGAATGGTACTGTGAACCTACAGTGATCACTTTCCTTGTGTTTATGTGATTTTAGGTGATGGCAGGTTTGCAAGACCAGGAATACACAGTCGCAGATGTTGTTGAGGGCAAGGAGTACTTGTTCAGAGTTATTGCCTGCAACAAATGTGGTCCTGGAGAGCCCGCCTACATTGATGACCCAGTGAACGTGTCTTCACCTGCAAGTGCGTGTTAATACTAATGATAGATTAGTCAGTGTTAAATATTTGCAATATCAAATCATTCATAATTTCTCTTGTGTGTGCATCTGTGTTATTTACAGCTATACCAGACCCACCAGAAAATCTTAAATGGAGAGACAAGTCTGCTAGCAAGATCTTCTTGTCATGGGAGCCTCCCAAGTGGGATGGTGGAACTGCAATTAAAGGTTATATTGTTGACAAATGTCAACGTGGCACTGACAAGTGGGAACCATGTGGAGACCCAGTTCCTGATCTTAAGTAAGTGATCATTTTCAAATGAATTACTCTTCAAACTGAATTAAGTTGCTTACATGTATAAGTTAAACTAAATTAATTTTACAAACAGGTTTGAAGTGACTGGTCTCATTGAAGGACAGTGGTATGCTTATCGTGTGAGGGCTTTGAACAAACTGGGTGCCGGTAAGCCTTGTAAGGCGACAGATGAGATTTTGGCCGTTGATCCTAAAGGTACTTTATTAGATTATGATTTGACATTCAGAGACATTAGGAGTTGAAGTTTAATGTTTATTTGATTTACTTACCACTTTCACAGAGCCTCCAGAGATTCAGCTGGATGCAAAACTGCTGGCTGGCCTCACTGCTAAGGCTGGCACAAAGATTGAACTTCCTGCTGACATCACAGGCAAACCAGAGCCTAAAGTCAAATGGACCAAGGCTGACCTAGTCCTGAAGCCAGACGATAGAATCTCAATTGATACCAAGCCTGGCCACTCAACTGTGTCCATTGCTAAGACCAAGAGGGATGACACTGCTACATACATCATTGAGGCAGTCAACAGCAGTGGCCGTGCAACTGCAACAGTTGATGTCAACATTCTAGGTTGTGTGAAAGACTTTTTTTTTTTTTTTTTAAGTTGATACACCCTGCAAAAACATAGGGGTCTTATTTTGCAGTAAAAATATCTAAATAAACCTAAACAAGAAAACCAATAGTGTTTAAAATAGTAATGCTTGTTTTCAGAGAATATATTTTTGTATTACAAGATATTACAATATACTGTATCTTGAATTGCTTATTTCTTGCATTTTGTTTAAATATCTATATTTGTTTTTATATCAGTTTTATATATAAATATATATTAAATACTACGGTATATATATTTATCCACTTGTTTAATGAAAATAAGAAAAAAAAATTACATTTGGGATTGACATTTAGGCATTTAGACTTTTTTTCTTATGCAGTTAGTATTCAGATGATACTAATTTTCAATCTTTACTAACTCCATATAGATAAACCTGGTCCTCCAGCTGCCTTTGATATCTCTGAAATCACCAATGAGTCCTGCTTGTTAGCCTGGAATCCTCCAAGAGATGATGGTGGCTCAAAGGTGACAAACTATATTATTGAGAGGAGGGCTTTAGACAGTGAAATCTGGTACAAGTTGTCCTCCACTGTGAAGCAGACCACCTACAGGGCCACCAAACTTGTGGCTTTCAAGGAATATGTCTTTAGGGTCTATGCTGAAAATCAGTTTGGAGTTGGTGCCCCAGCAGAACATGCCCCAATAACTGCCAGATACCCCTTTGGTATGTTATTTAATACTGTTTCAGCAATTCAAACACATATTTGGCTAACATTTCACCTGCATTAGAAATCATTATATATATGTTAACACTATCCTAGATACTCCTGGTCCTCCATACAAATTGGAGGCATCTGATATTGCAAAGGATGCAGTAACTCTGTCTTGGTATGAGCCTGATGAGGATGGTGGAAGTCCTATTACTGGATATTGGGTTGAGAGATATGAGCCTGATCACGACAAATGGATCAGATGCAACAAGCTGCCTGTCAGTGACACAAACTTTAGGTATGTAAGGATGGAAATTAGCTCTAGTATGCCATTGTTGTTTCGTAATTATATATATTTTTTAAACATGTCTAAAATACAAATTTGCTTACAGGGTAAAAGGACTGCCCACAAGAAAGAAGTATAAGTTCCGTGTTTTGGCAGAGAATCTTGCTGGACCTGGCAAACCAAGCAAAGAGACAGACCAGATTTTGATTAAAGATCCAATAGGTAGGATTAATGTTTTATAAATATCCTGATTTGCCAATTTCACCTACAAAATGGCTAAATTTATATTTTATTTGGAGAGAGCATGCTGTATGAAACGTATGTGATTTATTTAATTTTTCAGATCCCCCATGGGCTCCTGGTAAGCCCACTGTTAAGGATGTGGCCAAAACAACTGCCTTCCTACAATGGACAAAACCTGAACATGACGGTGGTGCAAAGATTGAGTCTTACATCATTGAACTCCTCAAGAGTGGAACTGACGAGTGGGTTCGTGTAGCTGATGGTATCCCCTCTCTTGAGTACTTCCTGAGAGGATTGATGGAGAAGCAAGAGTACTCATTCCGTGTCAGAGCTGTCAATGCAGCAGGCGAGAGTGAACCTAGTGAACCAAGTGATCCAGTGCTCTGCAAGGAGAGACTCAGTAAGTCACACTATTTAAAAAATAGAGCTCTGTCATCATTTATTCATCCTCATGTTGTTCCAAACCTATATGACTTTCCTTTTTCAGTATGACACAACAGAAGAAATTCTGAATAATGTAGTTGGTCGCTTTTTTCCCTGCAGTTACAATAAACGGGGAGCTTTCAAGGTTAAAAATGACATGAAAGTATGTATCCTGATTAGTCCATGCAATGCGTTCACTAGTCTTCTGAATTCAGACATGCAGTAGTTTTGTGTGAACAGGCTAAAATTTAAGTTGGATTTTCAGTAAATAACTTAAATTTCTGTTTGTTCTTTGTTACTGTTATTGTGAAACTTGACAGCCGAAATTTATACAGGTTTGAAAAAAAATTGAAGGTGAGAAAATGGTGACAGAATTTTAATTTTAGAGTTAACCATTGCTGTAACATTTAAATGTTCAAGTGCATACAGTAATTCTGTACACAGCATTTCCTAATGATGGTCCTCCTCCTTTAGATCCTCCATCACCCCCAAGATGGCTTGAAGTAGTTTCTAGTAGCAGGAACAGCGCTGATTTGAAATGGACAGCTCCTGAGAGAGATGGTGGCTCTCCAATCACAAACTACATTATTGAGAAGAGAGATGTCAGACGCAAGGGCTGGCAGGCTGTGGATACCACTGTGAAAGAGCTGAAGTACACTGCCACCCCACTGAATGAGGGGTCTCTCTATGTTTTCCGTGTTGCTGCAGAGAATGCTGTGGGACCCAGTGAATTTTGTGAACTTGTAGACTCTGTTCTCGCCAAAGATACTTTCAGTGCGTTCTTATTCCTTCTTATTGCTTGTTTCTTCCTTTTGGTTGTTTTATATTTAGTGTTAAATTTGTCTCTCACCTGCTTTTCTTCTTCACAGGTACCCCTGGACCTCCATATAATCTGACCATTACTGATGTCTCCAAGACTCATGTTGACCTGAAATGGGAAGCACCTAAGAATGATGGTGGAAGACCTGTCTTGAGGTACTTGCATATGGCCTTTGTAGCAGTTGGTGAAATGTGGACCCAGGCTTTACTTTAGTATTAATAATATATTATACTATTATAGTATTTATTCATTTTTATTTAGCTTTTGTTTTTATATTTCTTGTATACTGTATAGCTTAATTTTGAGTTTTAGTAATTTTATTATTTTGTAAGTTTAGTCATTTTTATGTGCTGTTAATTTGTTTATTTTAGTTTTAGTTGTAGTAATTTTAGTATTACAAACTTATTTAATTACATTTAGTTGCCAAGACAACATTTCTACTTTTCATTTAAGTTTTGTAACTTTTCATCTAATTTTTATATTTGTATTTTATTTCAGCATTAAGTTCATCCAGTATGGAGATAGAATTGTTGCTTAATTCCAAATAAATAGATTACGATCCACAAATAAATGTAAAGAGATTAACAAAAATTAAACATACTGACAAATAAATAGAATGAGATCCACAAATAAAACTTAAAGTTTCACAAACATGAATTAAATTCACAAATAAATAAAATGAGATTTGCAAATAAAAAAAACATATTCACAATTATATATGTCACAATCACAACTTTGCCTGGCATTCATTTGTGAATCGCGTCCTGTGCATTTGTAGATCGCTGCGTGCATTTGTAAATCGTGTCCTGTGCATTTGTGAATTGTGAAACAATTTCTTACGTCAAGACGTGCTGACAATCCACAAATACGTGGACTCCACTCACCGTCTACTCAAGCCAATCAGATAACAGCTACATTTCGCTGACCAATCGTAGCACGCTCTCGCTATAGCCAATCACGTTTTGCTTTATAATCAGGGCGGTCTCCTCCTGAAATAACTTCATTCATCTGCATTGGCTCAAATAGGTAATATACGGGCCATAAAAATGGGTACAGTAAAAGATGTTTAAAATTGGATTTCATTAGACCATAAGACTGTGTATCATGCCAAGCCACAGAATTATATTTTACATGCCTTTGAAAATGCCAGAGAAACAGAGCTTTTAAATAACGCTATACTGATACAAACGCATTATGGAAGTGTCATGTTACTCAAGATGCAAAGAAAAGCGTCAATAAGTAACTGACTAATAAATAACTGGACTCAACATCATAATAAACATCTGTTTGTGTAATAGGTTAAATTGCTGTCACACAACAGTGTTTCCCAGTTTTTCAGTCAAGCCGATGTATATGAGCAGCTGTGAATCTAACGATGTATGAAGTTTTTGATATACTTCATATTCTATGTGGTGGTCAGTTCACAGCAGTGATAGAAATCAATCTACCAATAAGTCTAAATAGTTTTTTTTTTTTTTACCTTTTATGAGCATTTTTACATTCATAAAACCATTTTTTCTTAAAGTGTGCATGATCTTTTTTATATCCTGTAGTTATAAATGCATAGATAATGTTTTGATATTTTAAACACAAAACATTGAATACTGACATTTGAAATTATTTAAAAAATGAAAAGATACTTTAAATGTAAAATGTAAACCACCAGTAGGTGGCAGCAAGTCACCGATTGAACCAAATTTAAATGGTTGATACATTCAGGAACAAACACCTTCATGTTGCTCAGAGACGCAGAACAGTGCTGTGGCTTTGGTTGGAATTAATTTTGTTGTTGAAATAGAGCAAAAACAGGCAACATGGCGTCTAAAACTTAAGTCTCTTAATTAACTTTTTGTTTATTGAACTGTTGCATAAAATTAATATCACATTTGAAATCGTTGATTTTTGGAGAAAAGAAACGGCATTGATATATAAATGATATTTATATAAATGTATACATTTTCTTCTCCCATATCTTGAATTTTGATCATCATTCGACATGTATTTTAATAAACAGAATCATACAGTGAAAGAACGCTCTGTAAATGCGCACACGCACTAGTCTAACCTACTAAACTTCATCACGCGCTGTTTCTCTGGAATTTTCAAAGGCATGTAAAATATAATTCTGTGGCTTAGCATGATACACAGTCTAATGGTCGAATCCAATTTTAAACATCTTTTACTGTACCCATTTTTATGGCCCTTATATTACCTAATTGAGCCAATGCAGATGAATGAAGTTATTTCAGGAGGAGACCGCCCTAATTGTAAAGCAAAACGTGATTGGCTATAGCGAGAGCATGCTATGATTGGTCAGCAAAATGTAGCTCAATTCACAAATGCACAGGACGCGATTCACAAATGCGTGCAGCGATCTACAAATGCACAGGACACGATTCACAAATGAATGCCAGGCAAAGTTGTGGTTGTGACATAAATATATATTTGTGAATGTTTTTTTTATTTGCAAATCTCATTTTATTTATTTGTGAATTGAATTCATGTTTATGAAACTTTAAGTTTTATTTATGGATCTCATTCTATTTATTTGTCAATATGTTTAATTTTTGTTAATCACTTTACATTTATTTGTGGATCGTAATATATTTATTTGGAATTAAGCAACAATTCTATCTCCATAATCCAGTGTATCATTAATAATAATAATGATAATATCTCTTTCCTAGATATGTCATTGAGAAGAAGGAGAAACTTGGTACCCGCTGGGTGAAATCAGGAAAGACTTCAGGTCCTGACTGCCATTACAGAGTGACTGATGTAATTGAGGGCACTGAAGTGCAGTTCCAAGTCGCTGCTGAGAACGAGGCTGGAATTGGTCACCCAAGCGAACCCACAGATATTGTGATCATTGAGGACCCAACAGGTATGTTAACAAAAATCAATCTATCTATCAATCTATCTATCTATCATATATCTGTCTGTCTGTCTGTCTGTGTCTGTCTGTCTGTCGATTGATTGTTTGATTGATTGATTTATTTGGTTTCATTTACTATTTTAAACTTTCGTGTTTTGTTTGAGGTCTAGGAGACCCAATTTCATTTTTGATTAAACATAATGTAACATTGTAGATTTTATTAGGATTTTGCTTTATGACCTTTTTTTAATCTTATGAAAACAGCATTGAAAGCATTTTAACAACTTAAAAACATGCTTCAAATATACTCAAATATGAAATGGAATATTACTGCACAAGTGCATATCTACTTTGTGATTCAACAGAAAGATACGTCTTCAATAATTTTGCCCAGTTGGTTTTGATTAGGTCCAAGGAACATATTAAGATAAATTGAAAATAACAAACAAAATTTCTGACTATTATAATTACGTTTCTAGGACCTCCAACATTAAGGGGAAAAAATAGAACATAAGTGTTAAATATCTGATTTAGGGATTTAAGATGTAATTCATAATGAAACATAAATGGAACCATTCCTTATCTTGACAGGCCCACCATCACCACCTCAGGAACTGCACGTCACTGAGGCAGCCAGAGATCATATTTGTATTGCTTGGAAGGCACCAGAAAAGAATGGAGGAAGTCCCATTATTGGCTACCATATTGAGCTCTGTGAGACTGGAACTGAGAAGTGGATGAGAGTCAACTCTCGTCCTGTCAAAGAGCTAAAATACAGGGCAGGGGATGAAGAGGGCATTGTTCCTGAGAAGCAGTATACCTTCAGAGTCCGTGCTGTCAATTCTGTTGGTGACAGTGAGCCCTCTGACATTTCTGAGAATGTATATGCCAAAGATTCTGACTGTAAGCTATGTTGTTGTTGTTTTTGTAAAATTATAAATAAATTTGTTGCCATTATAATTTAAGGTTGATTGCCCTGTGACTCGTATCATTGCAGGCAGCCCAACCCTTGACTTCCAGACCAAGGATCTTGTTGTTGTAGAGGGTGAAAAGATGCACCTCCCAATTCCATTTAGGGCTGTGCCATCACCTAAGATTACATGGCACAAAGATGGAAACGAACTGAAGACTGATGACAGAACTTTCTTCAGAGTTGAATACCCATCATGCCATCTGGAAATTCCAAGCTGCTTACACGCTGATGCTGGCCAGTACAAAGTTACCTTGGAGAACAGCAATGGTTCAGCTAGTGGAACAATCAATGTTAAAGTTATCGGTATGTTTTTGAGTTCTGTTATCGACTGCTTGGAATATATCAGCTTTTAACAACTGATGCAAACATAATAATGAAAATGCACCTTTACATTTGAAACTAATGCCTTTACTTTGGTTTTACTGTGCTTGTTACAAATGATAGGTCTTCCTGGGCCATGTAAAGAAATTGTTGCTAGTGAGATTACCAAGAGCACCTGCAAGGTGTCCTGGGATCTTCCAGACTATGATGGTGGTAGCCCTATTCTCCACTATGTGCTACAACGCAGAGAAGCAGGCAGGAGAACCTATGTCAATGTTATGTCTGGAGAAAACAAAGTTAGCTGGCCGGTTAAGGATCTCGTTCAAAATGGAGAGTATTACTTCCGTGTCAGAGCTGTCAACAAGATTGGTGGTGGTGAATACATTGAACTTCGCAACCCTGTAATTGCTGAAGATCAGAAGCGTAAGTAATAGCATTCATTGAAAGCATTTGGATGTAACTTTCATTTTGCATAATATTTTAACAACCTTTTGTCCTTCAAATACAGAACGTCCTGACCCACCAGTCGATGTGGAAACACACAACCCAACTTCTGAGAGTGTGACCCTTACTTGGAAGCCTCCCATGTATGATGGTGGAAGCAAAATTATGGGTTACATTCTTGAGAAGATGATAAAAGGGGAAGAGAACTTTCAGAGATGCAATGACTTCCTTGTGCCAGTGCTGTCCTATACTGTTAAGGGGTTGATGCAAGGAAAACAATATCAGTTCCGTGTACGTGCTGAAAATGCAGCTGGTATCAGTGATCCTTCACGCAGCACACCTTTGATCAAAGCCACAGATGCAGTTGGTATGAACTCATTCTTTTGTTATTTGTCAAATCATACATTTTCATCAGATGTGAAGTCCCTCTGAAGCAAGCTATTGGTACTATATATGTAAGCATTTTTTTGTTATTCTGCTTTCAGATCGTCCAAAGGTATTCCTTAGCGGTAGTCTACAATCAGGCTTGACTGTGAAACGAGGTGAGGAGATCCGATTGGATGCCAATATCTCTGGATTCCCTTACCCCCAAATTACATGGATGAGGGACAATTCAACCATTTGGCCAGAGCCACTGAAGAAGAGACCAGAAAGGCCCATTAAGAAGAAGAAGGAGAAAGAACAAGAAAAGGAGGAAAAGAAGGAGGCTGATGCAGAAAAGAAAGAGGCAGATACAGAAAAGGAGGAAGCCAAAGAGGCAAAGAAGGTGGAGGACAAGGAAAAGGAGAAAGAAAAAGAAAAGGAGGTGGAGGAACCTGAGGAGCCTGAAGAAGCATACCACCCAAGCTTAAATGAACGTCTTACCATTGAATCCAAGAGGAAGGGTGAATCCTTCATTATTGTAAAAGATACTATCAGAGGCGATCATGGGGTTTTCACCATAAAAGTGGAAAATGATCAAGGTGTTGCCTCTGCCTCCTGTGAAGTTAATGTCCTTGGTGAGTATAAAACTCTTCAATGTGACATCAACACTTTACAAGAAACATGTAACCCTTTTCCACCTTGAATAATAAAACAAAAAGAATGGAATTTTAATTTTTACACTTTCTTTTCCAGATACTCCTGGTCCTCCAGTCAATTTCAAATTTGAAGATGTAAGGAAGAACTCAATCCTCTGTAAGTGGGATCCTCCTCTGGATGATGGTGGTAGTGAAATCCTTAACTACATATTGGAACAAAAAGATAACTCCAAGGTGGAGCTTGGATGGGTCACTGTAACCTCAATCCTTAGAGGCTGTAAATTTCAAGTACCAAAACTTATTGAGGGCAAGGAGTACCTCTTCCGTGTCACTGCAGAGAATAAGTATGGTCCTGGAACCCCATGCATCTCCAAACCCGTCAGTGCAAAGAATCCATTCGGTAATCCGATTTTTAGACGTTTGCTTGAGATCATCATTTGCATTATTGTGTTTAACAGTTAATTAAACAGTTCGATATGCCTTGTCAATTCAGATCCTCCAGATGCGCCGGAGAAACCTGAAATTAAGGATTCCACGGCCAGCAGTATGCTTGTTACCTGGACGGAACCCAAAGACAATGGCAGCCCCATTGAGGGATACTGGGTAGAGAAACGAGAAGTTAACAGCACACACTGGGCAAGAGTCAATCGCACCATGGTTCCTGATTTGGAAATAAATGTAGAGGGCCTTTTGGAGGGTCTGACATATATTTTCAGAGTCTGTGCGGAAAATGTAGCAGGACCTGGAAAGTTCAGCCCCCCGTCAGAACCAAAAACAGCACAGGCACCAATCAGTAAGTTTGTAGTATTAGAATTGACTATAAACCATAAACATATAATAAATAAATGTAACATCAAATTAATATTGATTTAAAATATAATAATTACTGTATAAAAATTATTTATTTCAGGGCCCCCAGGTCCACCAATTCCAAGAATTGTTGACACCTCAGACTATTCAATTGATGTTGAATGGGATCCTCCTGCAGACAATGGTGGCGCAGACATCTTTGGTTATCATGTTGACAAAGTTGTTGCTGGTACCAAAGACTGGTCACGAGCCACAGAGAGACCATGGAAGAACCACACATTTACAGTGTATGGTGTTAGAGAAGGAGCTAAATATATTGTCCGTGTAGTGGCAGTCAATTGTGCTGGTGAAGGACAACCAGGTTTTACTGATGCAGTAATTGTGAGAAACCCTGCAGGTATTAACATAAAACTGACGCTAAATATCATGATATTCTTTATTTGTTAATCAACAGCTAAATATATGGCTGTGTTTCTTTGTCAAAACAGAGGTTCCAGTCATCGAGCTTGATATCTCAATGAAAAATGGTGTTGTTGTTAGAGCTGGAGAGATGCTGAGAATTCCAGCACATGTGACTGGTAGACCTTTTCCATCTTTGAAATGGACAAAGGATGATGATCCATTAGAAAAAGATCGTATGGAGGTAGAGGAAGCTGGAAAGGACAGCACTATTGTTATCAAAACCACAAAGAGAAGTGATCAAGGCAAATACCAAATCCAAGCAGCAAATCCAAGTGGTATCAAGTCTGCATGGACCAGGGTTGAAGTTATGGGTAAGAATTTTTCAATTGAAATTTGGATTTGAAATGTATACACTCATTCTCATTACAACATGCATGACATACAATTTCCCACATTTAAAATCTCTTCTCAGATGTTCCTGGACCAGTTCTTGACCTGAAACCTGTTGTGGTTACCAGAAAGCTAATGATGTTGAATTGGTCAGATCCTGATGATGATGGTGGTAGTGATCTGACAGGGTTTATTATTGAAAGGAGGGAACCAAAGATGCACACATGGAGACAACCTATTGAGACCGCTTCATCCAAATGTGAGATTGTAGGTATTATTGAGGGACAGGAATACATTTTCCGTGTTGTGGCTAAGAATAAGTATGGATGTGGACCTCCAGTCGATCTTGGACCTATCCGTGCTGTGGATCCTCAAGGTAAATTTTGTATACACAATGCTTTACTCCCACAATAGCACTCAATATTATGAATGTTCCTATGTATTTATTGTCATATTTTTATTAAATGTTAGGTCCACCAACTTCTCCTGAAAAGTTCCACTATACCGAGCGGACCAAATCCTCTGTTACTATTGAATGGAGGCAACCTCGTAATGATGGTGGTAGTCCAATCCTTGGCTACATCATTGAGAAAAAGCGACAAGATCAACCAGCCTTCCAGCGTGTCAACCCAGAGTTGATGACTGCTCAAATTTTGACAGTTGAAGACCTTGATGAGTTGCATATGTATGAGTTCCGTGCAAAGGCTGTCAATGCATTTGGTGAAAGTGAGCCTTCAATTACCATGACTGTTGTCATTCAAGATGATGAAGGTTTGTCCTATTCTAGTTTAACATCATTGTTCTTCACAGAGTTTTATGATGTCTCAGCACACACATTTTAGATGACACATATTCCATCTTTCTTTTGATGATTATAGTGGCTCCAAGTCTGCATATGTTAAAGCACTTCAAGGGTGATTTGATTCAAGTAAGGAAAAACCAACCTATTGAGATGCCCGCTGAAGTCACAGGCCTGCCAATGCCAAAGATCGAATGGCTGAAGGATGATGTTGTTATTGCCAAGCCAACTGAGAAACTCCTGATAGAAACCAAAGAGATTGATAGGCTGACATCACATACAAAACTCTCCATCCCTGGTGTTACTAGATTGGACAAGGGCACATACACAGTTACTGCCTCAAATCGTTTGGGATCTCTTGGTCATTCCATCACGGTGGAAGTGTTGGGTAAGTGATCCTGTAGTGTACAAATATTGGACATTTTTGAACACTTCAGTTAAACCTGTTCAAATGGCAAAATATCAAGCCAAGTGGGATCTGCAACCAAATTGTGCTAGAGCATATGCAACTCATGTTGAAGTAATTTAAGTGGATGTATGGAGTCAGTTCTCCTGAAGTTCACCTAGTAGCCGCAGGTATAGTTCATCACATTAACTATGGAAATTCTCCACTAATGTTTGACAACCACAAAGTGCATATAATACGTTTGTCTTATTTTGAACTTTGTCTCTTATGTTCAACAAAACAAACCAAAAAAAATTTGTGAAATGTTTTACATTGTACAGTGTTTCTATAAAACATATTCCTCTTGATTTTATATTTTTTGTTATGTGATTCATTGACATGCAGTAAGTCACATCTTAAGTGTCCAAAGTGTTTGTATATTTTGCATATACCTAATGATTTTTGATAATCTCTTTTTTTGTAGATCGCCCAACACCACCAAGAAACATTGCTGTTTCAGATATCAAAGCTGAGTCTTGCAAACTATCCTGGGATGCCCCATTGGATCTTGGTGGCAGTGAACTTACCAACTACATTGTTGAGATGAAAGACCTTAATGGTGAAGATCCTGAAAAGGCCGAGTGGGTGCAGGTTACTAACTCCATTATCGAGAAGCATTATGCGGTAAGCTAAACAATTATTTTAAAGCAGTTGTATAGGTAGTCATTCAAAATTTATCAAAAAAGATACATTTGTTTATACAATACAAATAGAAAAAATATGATATCATGTTGTTAAAGGACAATATAAACATTTAATGTTTTTTTTGCAGGTATGGAACCTGGAAACTGGTGGCAACTATAAATTCAGAGTCAAAGCTGAGAATAAATATGGAATAAGTGAGGCCTGTGAAACAGAGGAGGTTCAGATTAAGGATCCTTTTGCTCTGCCTGGCCCACCTGAGAAGGTCACTATTGCTGAGCGCTCTAAGACCCATATGTTACTGACATGGGAACCACCTAGGGACAGTGGTGGTTCTATGATTACTGGCTACTGGCTTGAGAAGCGTGAAAAGGGCACTTCCTATTGGTCTCGCGTGAATAAGATCCTGGTGTCAAACCGTGGCATGAAAGGCTGGGAATACCAGGTTACCCGTCTCATCGAAGGAACGGAGTATGAATTCCGTGCAATGGCTTGTAATTCTGCTGGTATTGGACCACCTAGTGCCATCTCAGAGTCTGCCGTTGCTGACGATCCCTTGAGTAAGAACATAAATGAAGTGCATTTCTATTTTGAACAGATTTTTATGCATGTTGTTTTTAACATATTTCATGTTTTTGTGTGTGTGTGTACAGCTCCACCTAGCATGCCAGCAGCTCCTGAGATTGCTGACAAAACCAAGCATAATGTCACCCTTGCGTGGACCCCACCAGCTAAAGACGGTGGCCGCCCCATCAAAGGTTATATCATTGAGATCCAGGATGAAGGCACTTCTGAGTGGTCCAGGATCAATGATGCTGAAAATCTGCATCCTTCTACTGTGTTCACCGTTCCAAACCTCCCAGAACTTAAGAAATACAGATTCAGAATCATTGCAGTCAATGAAATTGGCGAGTCTGAGCCAAGCCCCAGAACCACTGAAGTTCGCATAGAGGACATTCAAAGTAAAGTCTCTCTCTCTCTTTTTTTTTTTTAATGAAATACAAATTCGCATCCTCCAGAGTCACATGCATTCTCTTAATTCCACAGCTGCACCAAAGATCTTCGTGGATATCAGTGCTAATGAACTGCTCTGTATCTGTGCTGGAACTCCATTTAAGATTCCAGCTACCATCACAGGACGTCCTGTTCCTAAAGTTTCATGGGAGTTTGATGGCAAAGCAAAGACAGAAAAGAAGGATCGTCTCCATGTCTTACCAGTGGATTCACAGGTAACATCTTTCTCTAATTTTAAACATGAATAATTATTATTTTCTTCTGAATCTTTGTAAGACTGGTATTCATTAATTATCTTTGGGATTAGGTTGAATCTACGGACACTACCTCAGTTGTTACAATTCCTGTGAGTTTGAGAAGCCATTCTGGCAGGTACACAATTACAGCAAAGAACAAATCAGGACAGAAGCATGTCAATGTCAGAGTAAATGTGCTTGGTGAGTTTCCTACATATTCATATTCATATATGTGTGTGTGTGTATATATATGTATATATATACATATTGAAATTAAACTATTCAATGTTGTGCCAAATTAATGTTGTGCTATGAAGTAAACTGATAATGTTTTTTCCAGATGTTCCTGGAGCACCCAAAGAGCTCAAAGTTACTGATGTCACCAGCACCACAATGAGACTTATTTGGAAACTGCCAGATAATGATGGTGGTGAGAGAATCAAGAGTTATTTTATTGAAAAGAAGGCTGTGAATGGAAAGGCTTGGACAGTTGTCAACGCTGCTTGTGCCAGCATGGCCTTTGTTGTGTCCAACCTCCTCGAGGGACAAGACTACTTGTTCCGTGTTCGTGCTGAGAATCGCCTTGGCTTTGGACCATTTACCGAGACCACAGAGCCTGTTAGGGCAAGGGATCCTATCTGTAAGTTGGTTGCTTTAATATTTTGAAAAGCATCACACATGCATCTTATTTTTTTTTAAATTAACAATATTTTTCTATTTTCTTTTAATGTAAAGATCCTCCTGATCCTCCTACCAAGGTGAAAATTAACCTTGTTACCAAGAACACTGTGACCCTGACATGGGTGCCTCCCAAGAATGATGGTGGAGCACCAGTAAAACATTATATCATTGAGAGGCTGAGCTGGGATACCAGTGGTCCACAGAAAGAGACGTGGAAACAGTGTAACAAGAGAGATGTTGAAGAGACTACCTTCATTGTTGAAGACCTTAAGGAAGGTGGCGAGTATGAGTTCCGTGTTAAAGCTGTGAATGGAGCTGGCGCAAGCAGACCCTCTGTTACTGCCGGACCAGTTGTCATTAAGGACCAGACATGTGAGTACAAGATCTTGTCATTTTTTGTATTAAGTTTCTTGAAATATGGCAGTTAGTTATTTCCTAATGTTTCTTTTAAATCTTTTTTAGGTGGTCCAAGTATTGAACTCAGAGAGGCTTTAGAAGGTGCAGAAGGATATGATGTCAGCATTGTTGCCAGGATTCAAGGCTGCCCATTCCCATCTCTTGTCTGGCACAAGGCTCCACAGGAAAAGCCTGATGACAAAGCACTTGTACAGTATGACAAACATGTCAATAAACTTGTTTCTGATGAGAAATGCACCCTGTTAATTCAGCAGTCAAAGAGAGATGACAGCGCCGTATACACTCTCACAGCCACCAACAGTTTGGGAACAGCCACCAAGAGCATCAAGCTTAGCATTTTGGGTAAGTCCTTGAATTTTGTGACTTCATTTTTATGAAATTTTGAATGATTCATCCATTTGAAAGGTAAAAAAATAATAATATCCTGTTCTTGTGTCCTTAGGACGTCCTGGTGTACCTGTAGGACCAATTAAGATTGGGGAGATTTTCGCTGAAAGGATTGGCCTCTCCTGGAATCCACCATTAGATGATGGCGGTTCCAAGGTTACAAACTATGTCATTGAAAAGCGTGAGGAAAACAGAAAAACATGGGTCCATGTCTCTAGTGATCCAAAGGAATGCCAATACACTGTACAAAGGCTAACAGAGGGCCATGAGTATGAGTTCCGTGTTATGGCTCAGAATAAATATGGAGTTGGACCACCTTTGTACAGTGAACCTGAGAAAGCACGTAACCTTTTCAGTAAGTTTCATTCACAGAGAAGTTCTAAATCCAGGGGTTTTCAAACTTTTTGATGCCTATGACCTCTAAACATGATGATCCCCTTGTGAGGGACCAGCTTACTACCATGTGTATATATTTTTATTATATTGTGAGGAAAAATTTTAATAATAACATTATAAAGATAAAGTAAATTATTGGCTTTTATATTGTTATTATACTAAAGATTATCTGGAATATATTTACTATGTATTACGTTGACGGTGTATGTTGTTATCTAGTGACAGTCTACTCATTGTTAAAATAATATTATGTATAAACCTTTACAAAAAAAAAACAACAACAACAAAAACAGATTTGGCTTTTATGTATTATTGTTAAAAACTAGAATTATGAATAATCTCATGATTTCTGGTTTCTGATTTCCAGTCTTTAGAAAGCAGAATAAAACAATAATAATGTCAAATTCAGTTAATGTGCTAAAAATGTGTTAATTCAAATGGGGGTCTCTGCAAAAAGTAATGTATTGTTGCAATTCAATATAATACTTATTTTGCTCCACTCTTCCCCTAACAGCTGTGCCTGGCCAATGTGAGAAGCCAACTGTCACAGATGTTTCACTTGAATCTATGACCGTTAACTGGGATGAACCAGAATATGATGGTGGCTCTCCTGTAACTGGCTACTGGCTAGAGCGTAAGGAAACTACAGGCAAGCTCTGGACAAGAGTGAATCGTGAACCTATCAGAATCAGGACTCTAGGAGTTTCCCATATTGTGACAGGTCTCTTGGAGGGTGCTATCTACCAGTTCCGCGTTCTTGCAATTAATGCAGCTGGAAGCGGCCCACCTAGTTTACCTTCTGATCCTGTTGCATGTAGAGATCCCATAGGTATGTTATGCTTTTCTTGTTGTTGTTGTTATTTTTTTTATTAATTTGTCTAATTAATGTTTGTATTATTTTAACAGCACCTCCAGGACCTCCAACACCAAAAGTAACGGATTGTACCAAGTCAACTGTTGATCTTGAATGGATTCCTCCACTTATTGATGGTGGATCTAAGATCACAGGATATTTTGTTGAGTACAAAGAAGAAGGACAAGAGGAATGGGAGAAGGTATGTATAAATCTATCTATCTATCTATCTATCTATCTAGGAAAATTTGAAATTGCATCATATGACCCCTTTAAGCATTAGTCGACTAATCGCACGTTTATTAATAAACCATTTAAATCATGCTAATGAGCCTTTAATTGCCTACATAGCTTAATAAGTGCTCAAGCACACGCATAAAGCTTGCCACTGCACACCGGCAGAAGTAATGATGATGAATGTGTCAGGGAAAAACAGTAAGATTAAACTGCAATAACATTTTAATAATCCATTGATAAACTAGTGTTTTCGGCTTAAGAGATGAATTCGGCGACACTGACTCGTCATCTCCACAGTAATTGATGCACCTGCATGCAAGTTTCATACGGATTACATAATCTGAGAATATATATATAAACATAGAGGGCACCTGCATGCAAGTTTCATACGGATTACATAATCTGAGAATATATATATAAACATAGAGGCTTTACAGATTCGAAAGATGTATTACTCTTATCTGTATGACCAAAATGACAGAGTATTTTAAGAGCAAGTGATTGCACTGGCGCCTCCATCTGTCATGCTGTGAGCGCATGCGCTACTGTTCAGCTTTCACACTCCGCACAGACACTTGAATAGCGCACATTTTTCTAGGTTAACATTAGATTGAGTGGCCATGTAAAGTCGCTACTACTTACATATTTCAGATGATAAGCCATATTTAAGGTCGTATGCGAGCGTTTGGATGTAACGTTACTCTATTACCACAAAATCCAGCCGATAACGATTTGTCCGTCACGGACTGCGTGACTTCACCACTTCCTGTGGATTTATTTTTCTGCGACTAATAAAATTTTGGTCGACCAAGCCTCTTATCGTCGACTATTATGGGGCAGCCCTAGTAGATATGCATATATTTGTTATTTATTGTGTTTTCTTTCTATCTATCTATCTATCTATCTATCTAATTAGGTTAAAGACAAGGAAATCAGAGGCACCAAGTTTGTTGTTCCTGGACTTAAAGAGCTTGGACTCTATAGATTTAGAGTGAGAGCTGTAAATTCTGCAGGTGTGGGAGAACCTGGCGAGGTTGCTGAGGTGATTGAAGTCAAGGATAGGACAAGTAAGCATTCATTTTAGATTTTTCTTTTTTTTTCTTAACACATTCATTTATTTTACTTTATATTTAATTTGCCATATATTTTAGTTCCCCCTGAGGTAGACCTGGATGCAACTGTCAAGGAAAAGATTGTTGTTCACGCTGGTGGGGTAATCCGCATCCTGGCCTATGTGTCAGGAAAGCCTGCTCCAGAAATTATTTGGAATAGAGATGATGGTGATTTGCCAAAGGAGGCTGCTATTGAGATCACTTCTATAAGTTCAGCTTTGGTTATCAAAAGTTGTAGGAGACAACACCAAGGCATTTATACATTGACTGCCAAGAATGCAGGTGGAGAGAGGAAGAAAGCAGTCATTGTTGAAGTGCTGGGTGAGTGTTTTTTTGTTGTTGTTGTTTTTTTGGCATCTGAATTCTGAACTTATTTCAATAAACTTGTTTTATTTCTTCACAGATGTCCCTGGCCCCGTGGGTCTGCCCTTCTCTGGTGAGAATCTCACCAATGACTCTTGTAAGTTGACATGGTACTCTCCTGAAGATGACGGTGGCTCAGCTATCACCAACTATATAATTGAGAAAAGAGAAGCTGACCGCAGAGGCTGGACTTCAGTGACATATACTGTCACAAGACACAATGCTGTTGTCCAGGGTCTTATTGATGGCAAGGGTTACTTCTTCAGAATTGCGGCTGAAAATATTATTGGGCTGGGTCCGTTCACTGAGACCTCAGCTCCTGTCGTCATCAAGGATCCACTTTGTAAGTCTTGTTTATTTGTATCAGTATTTTTTTATTTATATGTGTCATTACTTTTAATTGCTTGTAAAATGTCTCACACATTTAAACTTCTTCAGCTGTACCTGAGCGCCCAGAGGATCTTGAGGTGACAGCCATCACAAATGATTCAATCAGTGTCACATGGAGACCTCCAAAGTATGATGGAGGTTCAGACATTACAAGCTATGTTCTTGAGGTTCGTCTTATCGGACAGGACAACTTCAGCCGTATTGCCATAGAGGACAAACTTATGGAACGTAAATTCACACACGTGGGTCTTAAGGAAGGTTCTTCTTACGAATTCCGAGTTAGTGCTGTGAATCAAATCGGTCAAGGCAAACCATCATTCAGCACCAAACCAGTTGCATGCAAAAAAGAGTTTGGTAAGTAATTACTTGCACTGAAGTGATTTGTTCTATAATTTTCTTTTTATTGAACATTTTTTATTTATTGTATACTGTACTCTTTACTAGAACCACCAAACCTTGATCTTGAGTTCCGTGACAAGCTTGTTGTTCGTGTTGGGGAAACTTGCACTCTTCAAAGTGGGTACTCAGGAAAACCAGCACCAACTATTAAATGGTTCAAAAATGATGAGGAGCTTCAGGCAAATGAAGAAATTGCTCTCACCAGCACAAAGAATAAATTGTGCTTGACTATTGCAAAGGCAAAACGTGATCACAGTGGAAAATACACTGTTGTTCTGGAGAACTCCATTGGCTCACGCAAGGGCATATGTAATGTTATTGTTGTCGGTATGCTAATCTTTACTTTTGTCAAGCATATTCTTTTTTTATCTTGCTATTATTTTTGCAAACTGAATTGTGAATCATATGTATAATGACTTTTTCAGACCGTCCACAACCTCCAGAGGGTCCTGTTATCTTTGATGAGATCTACAGGAATTATATGCTCATTTCCTGGAAGCCCCCACTGGATGATGGTGGAGCTGCTATTTCTAACTATATTGTTGAAAAGAGAGACACCAACAGGGATCTATGGATGCCTGTTACAGAATCTTGTACAAGGGCATCATGCAGAGTTCCAAAACTGATTGAGGGAAGAGAGTACATCATTAGAATCTGTGCTCAGAATATTCATGGCATTAGTGATCCATTGCTATCTGCTGAGACAAAAGCAAAGGATGTTTTCAGTAAGTAACAGTTTATGCAATGTAATAAATAATTTTAACAAGAATAATTTAATTTATGATCAAGAGTCTTACTCATGTTCTCACATTTCTATCACTTGCAGAGGTTCCAGATGCTCCACTGGCACCTGTGGTAAAAGAAATCTATAAAGATACAGCGCTGATTTCATGGCTTCAGCCAGCTGATGGTGGAAAACCAATCACAAGCTACATTGTTGAAAAGAAGGAGACCAAGGCCAACATGTGGTCTAGAGCTGGAAAAGACCGCATTTACCCTAACACAGAATTCTGGGTTCCTGATCTTCTCAAGGGATGTGAATATGAATTCCGTGTCATGGCAGAGAATGTGATTGGTGTTGGTGACCCCAGCCCATCATCAAAGCCCATCTATGCCAAAGATCCTATTGGTATGTGTCTAAGGATGTTTTCAATGAAAAATTGACAGTTTTTGCTGAGTTAAAATATTAACCTCCTATTTACTTAAATTTCTTGTCACAGTGATTCCAAGCCCACCTGTACTTCCAGTAGCAATTGACAAGACAAAAGATTCTGTCACTCTTTCTTGGCAACCACCAAAAGACTGTGGCAGAGGCAAAATTTTTGGCTATCTCATTGAGTATCAGAAAGCTGGTGATGAGGAATGGTTTCAAGTTAATCAAACACCTGACTCTTGCCAGGGCACTACATTCAAGGTTATCAACCTTGAGGATGGTGCACTTTACAGATTCAGAGTGAAGGCAGTGAATGCTGCTGGTGAATCAGATCCTGCATATGTCCCAGAGCCCGTTCGAGCACAAGACAGACTTGGTAATTTTGGATATGCATACTTGGATATGTATGACTTTACTTTGCTAATTATGCTTATGCTTACGCTTGTTATTGCATTTAACCAAATATGTGTGAAAATATTAAATGTTTTATTTTTGTCTATTGTCTATAGAGCCCCCAGAACTTCAACTGGATTTGGGCATGCCTCGTGAGATCAAAGCAATGGCTGGAACCCATATTAATATTATTGCTGGAATCAAGGGAATACCTTTCCCCAAAGTCACATGGAAGAAAAATGAGGCAGATGTTCCAACAAGAGCAGAGATTGAAACATCTGGAATAGCAACCAAACTAGAGATGCGTTATTGCACCCGCGCAGATTGTGGAGATTACACACTTACTGTTGAAAATCCAGCTGGATCAAAGACAGCCACATGCACCGTGCTTGTTCTTGGTATATATTTCAAAGACTATGTTAAATAAAAATTTTTACAATTTTAAATCATTTATAAGAAGCAGAACATACAAATAAATTAAATGAAAATTAAATACTGTTCTTATTAGGCAACATGTTAAGTTGTTGTTTTATTTGTTTGTTTTCATAGACAAGCCTGGACCAGTTCAGCATCTCAGAGTATCTGATGTCAGATGTGATTCTGCCCAGCTATCTTGGAAAGACCCAGAAGATAATGGTGGTACACGCATCACTAACTTTGTTGTTGAGAAAAAGGATGCAGCATCTGTACAATGGGTGCCAATCTGCTCATCTTCCAAAAAACGTAGCATGTTGGCCAAACATTTGATTGAGGGAACGTCATACATGTTCCGTGTGGCGGCTGAAAATCAGTTTGGAAGAAGTGAATATGTTGAGACACCAAAAGCTATTAAAGCAATGAATCCACTGTGTAAGTATGGCCTGTGAAATTACTCCACTTTTAGGCCTATTTAATGTTTATTTTCAAAGCAATAACTAAAAAGTATAATATATAAAAATAAAGCAAAAAAAAAAAAAACTAAACACTTGTTATTGAAATTTCAGTCCCACCTGGTCCACCTAAAGACCTGCATCATGTAGATGCTGACAAAACTGAGGTGTGGCTCCAGTGGAATTGGCCTGATCGTACAGGAGGAAGTGACATCACAGGGTTCTTGGTTGAGTACCAAGAAGAAGGTGAAAGGGATTGGGTAGTTTTTAAGACTGTCAGCATTCCTGAGTGCCATGTGACTGGACTGGAAGAAGGAAAGACCTACAGGTTCCGTGTTAAGACAGAGAATGCAGTTGGTTTAAGTAGACCAGACACCACTGTGCCAGTACTTTGCCAGGAAAAACTAGGTTAGATTAAAATTTTAACATTCTCTATGATTACTTCAAGAAATTGTTTTCAATTTGTATTATTAAACTTTTTTATTCTACTGTCTTTGTAGTGCCACCAATTGTTGAGGTGGATGTGAAGTTGATAGAGGGAATCATTGTGAAAGCTGGAAGCACTATTAGATTGCCTGCCATTATGAGAGGCCTTCCGGTTCCCACTGCCAAATGGGTCATTGATGGAGAGGAAATAAAGAGTGAAGGCAATATCAAAATTGACACTGACAACTTCTCCACTGTTCTGAGCATTGCTGACTGCACAAGACATCACACTGGAATCTATATTCTCACAGTGTCTAACTCAGCAGGAAGTAAGACTGTTTCTCTGAATGTCACAGTGCTTGATGTGCCAGCTGCCCCAATAGGTCCTGTAAATATCCTTGAAGTGACTCCTGACTCCATGGTCATTGAATGGCGTCCTCCTAAAGATGATGGTGGAAGCCCTGTCATGAACTATATTGTTGAGAAGAGGGAATCGAATAAGGAAACTTGGGGAGGAGTAAGTTCTGGCAGCACTTCCACAACACTCAAAATTTCTCGTCTGCAGCAAGGAGTTGAGTATGTTTTGAGAATTCGTGCTGAAAATAAAATGGGAATTGGCGCAGCTCTTGAAAGTGCTCCAACTGTAGCCCGGCACCAGTTTGAGCCCCCTGGCCATCCTGGAAAACCAGTTGCATCTGATATTTCTGAAGATGCCCTCACACTTGGATGGACAATGCCTCTGTTTGATGGTGGTAGTCCGATCAGTGGTTATATTATTGAACGAAGACATAAAGGAGGAAAATGGATTAGAGTGAATAAAACACCTTGCAAGGACCTTAGATACAGAGTACTTGGGCTTTTTGAAGATAATGAATATGAATTCAGAGTATTTGCTGAAAATGTTGCTGGCTTTAGTGGACCTTCACCTATCTCAGATCCTGCCAAACCTTGCAGACCAATTACTGTTCCAGGACCTCCAGTGAACCCTAAGGTAAAGGACTACAGTTGCACATATGCTGACTTAGTCTGGATCAGACCCACAAGAGATGGAGGCAGTCCAGTCTTAGGATATATTGTTGAATACCAGAAGGCAGGTGCTGAGTGGGAGAAAGTAAATAAGGATGATCTAATTAAACAGTGTGCTTATAGAGTTAAGGGACTGACAGAGGGCACAGAATACAGGTTCCGTGTTAAAGCCGTCAACATGATTGGAGAAGGTGAGACCAGGGAAATCCCAGAGTCAGTTATTGCTAAGGATATTGTCATTCCTCCGGAAATTGAGGTGGATGCCACATGCCGTGACTGTTTGACTGTTCGTGTTGGGCATAACATTAATGTCGTAGCATATGTAAAAGCACGACCTGATCCAGAAATCACTTGGAGCAAAGGTGAAAGTGTTTTTGAAAAGGACAAGCGCACCACTCTGACAAACAACTTCCCAGTAGTGCAAATGCGTATCAAGGAAGCAACCAGAGCAGATCATGGAAAGTATACACTAAAAGCTGTAAATGAAGCTGGAGAGGCCTCAGCTACTATTACAGTAAATGTTCTGGATAGACCTGGGCACTGCCAAAATCTTAAGTTGACCTATGTAACTAAAAACTCTTGCATGGTGTCCTGGGATGCACCAGAGGATAATGGAGGCACTGAGATAACAAATTACATTGTGGAATGTCGGGAGCCAAGTATACGAGCCTGGTCAATGATCTCATCTGACTGCACAAATCGCATGGTAAAGGCTAAGCTCATGGAAAATCATGAATATTTATTCCGTGTATCTGCCGAGAACAAGTGTGGTCCTGGGCCAGCAACAGAAACCAAAACTCCCATCCTTGCAATCGACCCACTTCAGAAGCCAGGTGAGCCAGAGAACTTCCACGTCAGTGATATTGGTAAAAACTTAGTTTTCCTTAAATGGAGAAAACCAGATTATGATGGTGGCAGTCCTAACCTGGGCTACTATTTGGAGAAAAAAGCAAAGAATGCTGAAGAGTGGGAGAAGGTACATGAAGGAGTCCTGAAAGAGACATTCTTCATGGTAGACAAATGTGTTGAGAACCACACATATCAATTTAGAGTCCAGTCAACAAATGATGGAGGAGAAAGTGCCTGGGTTAGGACATCTGATATTCTTGTCAAAGAAGAAGTTCAGAAACCAGTTCTTGACTTGAAATTTGTTGGTACTGTTGTGGTCAAAGCTGGTGAATCAGTTAGACTTGAAGCTGGACTTAGAGGAAAACCACAGCCTGAGGTTACATGGGTTAAGGAAAAGACTACAGGCGATAACCCAAGGATCAGCATTGACACTGGACATGATTACTCCAAATTCCTCCTTACTAAAACCAAGCGTAGTGATACTGGAAAATATGTGGTCACTGCTACAAACTCAGCAGGATCATTCACAGCATATGCCAATGTTACAGTTTTGGATATACCAGGACCTGTCAGAGATATGAAGGTTTCTGGCATTTCCACAGACAAGTGCAGAGTTGTATGGGATCCTCCAGAGGATGACGGCGGTTGTGAGGTGGACAGCTATATTCTAGAGAAATGTGAGACGAGAAGAATGGTTTGGTCCACTTACTCTGCCTCTGTTGTCACCAATTACTGTAATGTAACACGTCTTGTTGAAGGAAATGAGTACATATTCAGGGTAAGAGCAGAAAATAAGATGGGAACTGGACCACCAATGGAGAGCAAGCCTATTACTGCTAAGACACAATACAACAGGCCTGGTCCACCTGATGCACCTGAGGTAACAAAAATTGGTAAAGATGAGATGACTGTGGTATGGGCTCCTCCTGAAAACGATGGCGGAAAGTCTATCACTGGTTACATTCTGGAGAGAAAAGAAAAGCGGTCTGTTCGGTGGGTCCCTGTCACAAAGAGCCCTATCTCTGAGAGGCGTATGAAGGTCACCAATCTGATCCCTAACCACGAATATCAATTCCGTGTCAAAGCAGAAAATGAAGTAGGATTGGGAGAACCAAGCAAACCATCCAGACCCATCACTGCAAAAGATCCAATTGGTGTGTATAGTCTGTATTATCTGTTATAATATCTGTATAATCTGTTCATTCAAGTTTGTGTATTTTTTTTTTCTTATTTTTTCTTATTGATGCATTTATTTGTTTTAAACTAAACTGGCTTTGTATGTGCCATTTAGAGCCCCCTGGTCCTCCTGGCAGCCTTAAAGTAGTTGACAGCACGAAGACATCCGTTACACTTAGCTGGGCGAAGCCTGTGTATGATGGTGGTGCTCCAATTATTGGATATCTGGTTGAAATGAGGGATAAGGTGCAAATGGAAGGTGAACAAGAGAGAGAGCCAGAGGAAGGCTGGAAGAAATGTAATACTGCTGGACAGCTTGTCATAACTGAATTTACAATGATTAACTTGGATGAGAGACAGGAATATGAATTCCGGGTGTCTGCTCAAAACCAAGTTGGCATGGGCCGTCCTGCAAACCTCAAGGATGCTGTATCACCAAAGGAGATCCATGGTAAGCATTTGTTTTAAAGTGTCATGTTTTAAAGTGTTATGATTGCCCTTGAAATTCAGTAAACTTAATCAGTTTTTTTTTTTTTTCACAACAGAAACTCCAGAGATTGATCTTGATGCTAGTCTAAGAAAAGGCCTTAGCGTAAGGGCAGGATGTCCTATCAGACTTTTTGCAACAATTAGAGGAAGACCAGCACCTAAAGTGACTTGGAAGCGCATGGGTGTTGACAATGTCATTAGGAGGGGCCATGTGGATCAGATTGATACAATGACCTTCCTTGTGATTCCTGAGAGCTCACGTGAAGACTCTGGCAAATATTCTTTGACTCTTTCTAACCCCTCTGGAGAAAAGGCTGTGTTTGTTCGTGTTAAAGTCTTAGGTAAACTTACATTTGTATAAAATGCATTTTAAAATTGAAATAAGCATTGCATTTACCTACTACCAAGTACTGTCAGTAAACCAGTTCCTGAAATTTGTCAACAGATACTCCTGGTCCCGTTGGTGGACTGGAGGCAACTGACATTACCAAGACAACCTGCCAGCTTGCATGGTTGCCTCCAGAAAATGATGGTGGTAGCCCAATCTTAAACTATGTTGTTGAGAAGCGTGAGGTTGATAGGAAGACATGGACAAATTGCACAAGTGACTTGAAGAAAACAAGCTTCAAAGTCACGACTCTGACACCAGGAATAGAATACTACTTCCGGGTCATGGCAGTTAACAAGTATGGCATTGGGTTGCCTCAAGACTCACCAAAATCCTACCTCGCTACAGATCCCATGAGTAAGTCCACCTTACACGGTATAATTTATATTATATTATATTAGTATTTTAAAAATGTGTATTAAAATAATGTGTTTCTTTTTACCTGTCAAAGGTGAGCCTGATCCTCCGAAGAAGATGGATATATTAGAAATTACTAAAAACAGTGCAACTCTAGGGTGGCTGAAGCCACTTAGAGATGGTGGATCTAAGATTAATGGCTACATTGTTGAATACCAGCAGGATGGTCAACCTGAGGACAAGTGGACATTATACTCTGTTGTGAAAGACTTGACAATTGTTGTAGCTGGACTGAAAGAAAACACTAAGTACAGATTCAGGGTTGCAGCAAGAAACGCAATAGGATGCAGTTTGGCAAGAGAAGCTGAGGGCATATTTGAGGTCAAAGAACAGCTGAGTATGTATACAAAGATGTTGTGCTCTCCCATTATTAATGTATTTTTATTCATGCTGTATTTTTTATGAATCACACTCTGAATCTTTTACCTCTTTCATAGTGGCACCAAAGATCATCATGTCTGATGTGGTTACAGCAAGAGCAGGATCTAAACTTATAGTCGAGGCTCTTGTGTCTGGGAAGCCCGCTCCAGTCACAAAATGGAAAAGGGGAAATGATGACATAGTTACATCAGATCGTCTCTTCATACAAAAAACCCCAACCACAAATTCACTTTTGATCAAAGATGTCACAAGGAAGGATAGTGGTTATTACAGTCTGTCTGCTGAAAACAGCACTGCAAAGGTCAACCAGATCCTCCGAATAATTATTCTGGGTGAGTTTGTATTATTATTATTGTTGTATTATTATTATTGTATTTGTATTATTGTTGTTGTCGTTGTTATTGTTATTATATTTTGACTTATAATGACTTGTTTGTTTGTTTGTTTTTAGACATCCCTGGTCCTCCACAGGGTCCTCTACAAATTCTTGAGTTTGACATGGATTCCTGCACACTTGCATGGGATTCACCTGCTGAAGATGGTGGCAGCAACATCACAAACTACATTGTTGAGAAGTGTGATGTGAGCAGAGGTGACTGGGTCACAGTGGCATCTTGCACCAAGACCAGCTGCAGAGTTGGAAAGCTCACACCTGGCAAAGAGTATGGCTTCCGTGTCCGTGCTGAAAACCGTTTTGGCATTTCAGAACCAATTTACTCTGAGAAAATGATTGCTAGACATCCATTTGGTAAGTCTCACATATCAACACATTTGAACACTGACACACAAAGGGATTAGGCTTTATTTACTCTAATACATATATTACAATTTCAGATCCACCCAGTGAGCCAAGGAACTGTTGTGTCAACAAAATCAACAAGGAATCTGTTGTGTTGTCATGGGAGGGACCAGTGAACGATGGTGGCAGTCCCATCACTGGATATTGCATTGAGCGTAAAGAAAGAAATAGCCTCCTGTGGGTCAAGGCAAATGAGGTCCTTGTTCGTTCAACTGAATATACATGCTCTGGCCTCATTGATGGTCTAGAGTACACATTCAGAGTGGCTGCTGTCAACAAGGCGGGACAAGGCAAACCAAGCAAGCAGACAGATTTTATCACTGCAAGAAGTCCAGTTGGTATGTGTTGGGGAGAAACCTGCTGCTCTCCCTTATAAAAATTGAAATCAAAACACTACAACTTTGATTTATATTCTTTTTCAGATCCACCTGGAAAACCCCAAGTTCTTGATGTGACCAGAAATTCTGTCTCTCTTGTCTGGAGCCGTCCAAAACATGATGGTGGAAGTAAACTCATTGGTTATGACGTTGAATCTCTGAAGCTTCCAGGTGACAAATGGGTGCGAGTTAACACAAGCAGTCAAAATATACCAAAGGAAGAGTACATTGTTCCTGGACTTGAGGAGGGAGCCCAATACAAGTTCAGAATAATTGCAAAGACAGCAATTAATGTCAGTCTGCCCTCAGAGGAATCTGATGCTATCCCAATTATTGCAGAGCATGGTAAGTCTTGTGATCTACCAATAATGTAATTATTTACTAACTAATGGACTTTATATAGTTACTTTGATGTCTCTCTTTGTATTATTTCAGTTCCACCTAGAGTTGAGATTAGTCTTGAAATGAAGAACTTAATTGTTGTCAAAGCCGGGGCAAATGTCTGCCTGGAGGCTGAAGTTTTTGGCAAACCATTGCCAAAGGTCACTTGGAAGAAAGATGGTGTTCCTTTGAAATTGGCTGAAGGTATGAAAATGACTCAGAAGGTTCATCGCTTCTGCATGGAACTGTTCTCTGTGACAAGAAAGGAATCGGGAGAGTACACCATTACTGCTGAGAACCCAAGTGGCACAAAATCTGGCAACATTAAATTGAAGGTTCTAGGTAAGTTAACATTAAAAATATGCCAAAAAGGACTGACCATGTATTACCCTTCAGACATTTAAGAAAGTGTATTTGTTTTGTGAGACATGCTTAATTTTGTTTCTGCAGACAAACCTGGACCCCCAGCATCAGTGAAGATAAGCCATGTGTTTGCCGACCGGGTGAAACTGAGGTGGGAGCCACCTCTTGCCGATGGTGGTTCTGAAATCACAAATTACATTGTTGACAAACGAGAAACAAGCAGAGCTAACTGGGCACAAGTTACTGCTAACATCAATGGTCAGATAACAGACTGTTCTGTGGAGAAACTGATTGAAGGCCATGAATATGAGTTCCGCATCAGTGCTGAGAACAAGTATGGTGTTGGAGACCCAATTGTGACTAACTCTGTGATTGCCAAGAATCCATTTGGTAACATTTTATTCTTTCTCATGCATTTATATATTATAGAGATTGACCGATAAGTGATCAGTACATATAATCTAATGTTAAAAGTTTCACACAGGTAGATTTTTTTAAGCTTTGGCTGCATAAAGTGGCTTTTACATACATTATGTAATATTATATGTTAATTTGTTTGGAAAGACGACTGTTTCCTGTGAGATTAACAATAATGGGTTTTGTGTGTGTGTGTGTGTGTGTGTGTGTGTGCTATTGTTTAATGACCCACCAGATGTCACTATTTATTGCTATACCTAGTAGAAAAACCTAAATATCATTTAAAAATGTCAGTCCATTTATCGTTTGATCTCTATTCATGTATATACATATTGTTTTGAAATTGCATATTCCTTAAACAAATTAATTTGATTAAAAAAAACTTTTCAAAATTTAGATGTCCCAGGACCATGTGAACCTCCAGTTATTACCAATATCACCAGGGATCACATGACTGTTAGTTGGAAGGCCCCTGCTGATGATGGCAAGGCCACCATTCTTGGATATATGGTTGAGAAACGTGAAACTCAAGACCTCAATTGGGCTAAAGTGAATAGAAGACCAGTTATTGACAGGACAATTAAAGCTGGAGGCCTCACAGAGGGATCGGAGTATGAATTCAGAGTCATTGCACTCAATAAAGCTGGTCTTGGCAAACCAAGTGATCCATCAGCTGGTGTTCTTGCAGTAGACCCAGTGTGTAAGTACTAACAATACTGTATTTAATGTCCATTAACAATTAAACTTGGCCAAAAAAAAAGAAAAGAAAGAAAGAAAAGTTTGTGCATTTAGACCCTGCATTTCTGTGTTTTATTTATAGATCCTCCTGGACCACCTGCTTTTCCAAAGGTTGTTGACTCTACACACAGTTCAATCAGTTTGTCCTGGACCAAACCCGCCTATGATGGTGGATGTGAAATTCTGGGCTATCTTGTTGAGTTCAAAAGAGCAGATGCAGAAGACTGGCTGAAGTGCAATGTGCCAAAGAATCTCCAGGCAACAAAATTTAATGTTACTGGTCTTATGGATAACACTGAGTACCAGTTCCGTGTTACTGCTGTAAACAAGATTGGATTTGGTGAGCCAAGTGAAGTTCCTGGAAAACATATGGCAAAGGATATCCTAAGTAAGTATATCTCTATAACTGAATTTTGATTTCAAGCATCTGTAGATTACTGTACATTATTCTCATTGTAATTTTCTCTTAGTTGCCCCTGAGGCTGAACTTGATGCAGATCTCAGAAAAGTACTAGTTTTACGTGCTGGAGTCACAATGAGAATTTATGTACCTCTGAGAGGGCGGCCTGCTCCAAAGGCAACATGGACTAAGGTCAATGCAAACTTGAAAGAAAGACAAGGTCTTATGATCAAGACAACTGAATGGGATACCTTCCTTTATTGTGAGGATATCAACAGATATGATGCTGGCAAATATGTCCTAACTCTAGAAAACAGTAGTGGTACCAAGTCATATATCATTGTTGTCAAAGTACTAGGTAAGATTTTTTTCTTTCTCTTAACAAATTGCCATTTGAGGTTTATTATTTACTGTATCTAACTGCAGTCTGTAAATGTACACAGACACACCTGGACCCCCAGTCAATCTGATTGTTAAGGAGACCTCGAAGGACCATGCATCTATTACTTGGGATGCTCCATTAATTGATGGTGGTAGTCCCGTTAAGAGCTATGTTGTTGAAAAACGTCTGGCTGAGAGAAAGGCTTGGACCTGTGTTGCTCCTGAATGTCCCAAGACATCTTTCAGGATTACTAATCTTGAAGCTGGTAAATCTTACTGCTTCAGAGTTTCAGCTGAAAATATATATGGTATCGGTGAGGGTTGTGAAACAGCTGGACCAGTCAAAGCCTCAGGTGAGACTTCTTTGATAATGTTGCAGTTTAGTTTACATTTTTAATGTTAATATGTTGATTATGCTAAATTCTAATATTGATGTCAATTGCAGAGCAACCTGGACCAGTTACAGATTTTAAACCTTCAGAGATCAACAAGAATTCTTGCACTCTTGGCTGGAAGAAACCAATCAGTGATGGTGGAAGCCATATTGTTGCATATGTTCTCGAGATCTGTGAAGGGGAAGACAAATGGAAGCTGCTAATGAAGTCTAAGCTCACCCAGTACACAATGACTGACCTTGAAGAAGGAAAGGAGTACTTCTTTAGAGTCAAAGCCATTAATGAAGCAGCTGAAGGACCATCATCTGAGCTCACTGTCTTGGCTAAAGATCAAATAGGTATTCATATAGTATACCTCAGGGTTTTCTAACGTCAAAGACAGTGAGACCTAATGCACAGATCCAATATATTGATACACATCCAATTTTCTCCCAACTCTTTACATTAACTGTTATATAACCAACTGTGTTTATGTGGATGGTCAGACATTTTGACACATCAATTTGTGTATTTGACTGTTCAAGCACAATGGGTCATGCACTGAAATGGATGCCCACATGCTGATGCCTAATTCAGTTCTCTTACAATATTGTGCTTTTAATAACTGATTTAATTTAATGACTGCATGTCCCACACTTTGAAAACCCCTGGTCTACCTAGTAATTGCATTTGTTTCTTAGTGGTTATGCAACAATGTCCATTAACATATTTGTGTTTTTCTTGTCTTTTTACAGTCCTTCCAGACTGTAATCTTAAAGGTTTGCCAGACTCTACCTATGTGGCAAAGGAAGGAAGCACTGTTCGTCTTAATATCCCTATTTTTGGTATCCCAGCTCCTGCAGTCACATGGAAAAAGGGTGATGTTACTTTATCAGACAGTGGCAGGATCTCAGGTGAATCAACGGCAACAAACACGGTCTTGCTGGTTCGTGATTGCAATAGAGGTGATGCTGGCAAATTCACTGTTATTTTGAGAAACAGTGCTGGAACAAAGGAATCAGCTATTGACATTAAAGTTGTTGGAAAGCCTGGAATCTGCACCGGTCCCATCAAATTTGATGAAATCACAGCTGAAGCGATTACTGTAGAATGGGGTCCACCCAAAGATGATGGTGGATCAGAAGTTACCAACTATATTTTGGAGAAGAGGCATTCTACTGCCAACAAGTGGGTCACAGTTGCTTCTGCAATTCAAAAGAACTCTATGAGAGTTACAAGACTTCATGACGGAACAGAATACATTTTCAGAGTTTGTGCTGAAAATAAATTTGGATTTGGAGAGTTCCTCAAATCAGATCCAGTGGTAGCTAAACATCCATTCAGTGAGTATTTAAAGAAATCCCAAATACATATTTTTATTTTATGAAATATGATATTTAAAAACATTTATTCACAGCAAATACACACTTTTCCCCACACCAGATGCACCAGGGGCTCCAGCACCACCTGAGGTTGTGAGCATTCGTCATGAGTCTGCTATCCTAACATGGTCTGATCCAAAAGATACTGGAGGCTCACCCCTCACAGGTAAAATATTTCTTAACAACATTTATTTTTTTATTTATGTGTTTATTTGCAGTTTGTAACAACTAAACCTTTTTACTACTATTATTGCTTATAGGATATTACGTGGAATTCAAAGATAGAAATAGCCTGATGTGGAAGAGAGCCAACAAGACACCTTTGAGAGTGAAAGAATGCAGAGTAACCAGTTTGGTTGAAGGACTGGAATATGAATTTAGGGTCATAGCTATGAATGTGGCTGGACTTGGAAAGCCAAGCAAAACAACTGAATCACTTGTTGCTCTTGATCCAATTGGTGAGTCAAAGTGTGCTTTCTTTCAGCTTTTTAAGATGTGCCGTTCATCAGGAAGAGATTGCAAAAATATTTTTTGTTAATATTATTATCTCTTTCTATAGATCCACCTGGTAAACCTGATGTGATCAGTGTCACAAGAAACAGTGTAACACTAATTTGGGCTGCACCCAAGTATGATGGTGGCCACAGACTAACTGGCTATATTGTCGAGAAATTAGAGCATCCTGGAAAGACCTGGATGAAGGCCAACCATGTGAATGTCCAAAGCTGTGCATACACTGTAACAGACCTACAGGAAGGCTGTACTTATGAATTCAGACTAAGGGCTAAAAATGCAGCTGGAGCTATCAGTGCTCCCTCAGAGACAACTGAGCCTCTTGTCTGCAAAGATGAATATGGTAAGCTGTATTGTCAAGTTTTAACAACTTTGCTTAACCAAACCCTCAGTAACCATAACAATGTTAATAATCATCACCTGACTTTCTACAGAACCACCAACTATCACAATTGACCCTGAAATGAAGGATGGAGTGACTGTGAGGGCTGGAGAAACAATTGTCGTAGCAGCATCAAGCATTCTTGGCAAACCACCTCCTACAGCTGTGTGGTCTAAGGGTGGAAGAGAATTCAAGACCTCAGATATTGTCCAAATTACAAGCACTCCCACATCTTCAACACTGTCAATCAAGTATGCCAGCCGAAAGAACACTGGGGAGTACACTATTACTGCAAGTAATCCATTTGGTATTAAAGAAGAAAAAGTCAAAGTGAAAATCCTGGATGTGCCTGGACCTCCAGGTCCTATTGAAGCCAGCAGTGTCTCTGCTGAAAAATGCACTTTGACATGGTTGCCACCAGAAGAAGATGGTGGCTGCACTATCAAATCATATACATTAGAAAAAAGAGAAACCAGCCGCCTTCTCTGGACAAAGCTTGCTGAAGATGTTATGGATTGCCGCTATGTTGCCAGCAAGCTGATAAAGGGAAATGAATACATATTCCGTGTTTCAGCAGTCAATCAGTATGGTATTGGTGATGCAACACAGTCTGGACCAGTTAAAATGGTTGATAGTTTTGGTAAGCTTAACTTCATATTTTACAACATAATCGTTTTTTTTTTTTTCATCTCTGACACACAGACACACTCACATATATATATATAAATAAAGATTTTCTTCTTTAACTTCTTAACTCTTTTTTGCAGGACCTCCTGGGCCACCATCAAAACCAGAAATTGATAACGTCAGTAAAAATGCTATAACAATTTCCTGGAAGAGACCAATTGTAGATGGAGGAAGTGACATTAGAGGCTATAGTGTTGAGAGAAAAGAGAGAAGAGGAATGAGATGGGTCAGAGCTTCAAAAAAGACCATTTCTGATCTACGTTATAAGGTCTCAGGCCTGTCAGAGGGAATTGAATATGAATTCCATGTAACTGCAGAGAATAAGGCTGGTTTTGGCGAGCCCAGTGAGCCATCACAACCTGTAATGACAAAGGATATTTCATGTAAGTTGACCAAAAAATATTTTTAAATTCCAGATATTGTTTTCTTGTCAATCTTTGTCCCAAAGAACTTTTTATCATTATCATTTTATTCTTTTTCAGATCCACCAGGACCTCCATCCAACCCACGGATTACTGACACCACCAAAACTACAGCAACATTTAACTGGGGTAGACCCTTCTATGATGGTGGACTTGATGTGACAGGATACATTGTTGAACATAAAAAGGAAGGTGATGATGACTGGGTTCAAGACACAACTACTCCATTGAGAATAACAGAATTTGTAGTTTCAAATCTACAATCAGGAGGAAAATATCACTTCAGAGTCAGAGCACTGAATTCAGAAGGACTTGGTGAACCCTCTGAAGTTGAGCAAGTTGTTGAACTGGTGGATCGAGAGGAGGCTCCTGAATTTGAACTTGATGCAGAGTTGAGAAAAACACTTGTTGTTAAGTCAGGTGCTTCAATCCGCATATTTGTGCCAATCAAGGGCAGGCCAGCTCCAGAAGTAACATGGCATAAGGAAGATGTACCGCTTAAAGGCCGTGCTCACATTGACACTACTGAATCATACACTCTAGTAGTCATCCCTGAGTGTACAAGATATGATGCAGGGAAATATGTCCTAACATTGGAAAATGTTGCTGGAAAGAAGTCTGGATTTGTCAATGTTCGTGTTGTGGACACCCCAGGACCTCCAGTGAATCTGAAACCAAGTGAAATCACAAAGCATAGCATTACTTTACAATGGGAGATTCCAATCATTGATGGTGGTTCAAAGATTACAAATTATATCATTGAGAAGCGGGACGCAACACGAAAGGCTTACTCAGCAGTTACAGCAAACTGGCAGAAATGCTCGTACAAGATTCCAGACTTGGAAGAGGGCGCTGAATATTACTTTAGAGTTTCTGCTGAGAATGAAAGGGGCATCGGTGAACCAGCAGAGACACCTGAACCAATTAAAGCTTCTCAGGCTCCTTCTGCACCAGATAATCTGATTGTTTCAGATGTTTCCAAGGACACAGCAACTCTTGCATGGACTAAACCAAAATATGATGGTGGTAGTCGAATCACTGGCTATGTGATAGAGGCTCAACTGAAAGATTCTGATCAGTGGACACATGTGACAACAATAAAAGCTTTAGATTACACTGCAACAGAATTGGTGGAAAATGCAGAATATGTGTTCCGCATCTTTGCTGTAAACAGCTCAGGTAGGAGTGAACCTCGTGAAAGTCGACCAGCTGTAATCAAGGAGCAAACCACTGCTCCAGGATTTGACCTCAGAGGTATATATCAGAAAATGGTGGTAGCTAAAGCAGGTGATAATCTTAAAGTTGAGATCCCTGTTCTGGGACGTCCAAAACCACTTGTTTTATGGAAGAAAGAAGATCAGGAACTTAAACAGACACAGAGAATAAACGCTGAAGATACTGCAACTTCTACAATTCTCAACATTAATGAAATTAAGAGAAAAGACGGAGGACAGTATTCAGTGACAGGAAAGAACATCTTTGGAACTGTGACTGAAATCATTACTGTTCAAGTACATGATATTCCAGGACCTCCAACTGGACCAATAAAACTGGATGAGGTTTCTTGTGACTATGTGATAATATCATGGGAAGCTCCAGAAAATGATGGAGGAGTTCCTATTAATAACTACATTGTTGAAATGCGTGAGACAACTGGCACATCCTGGGTAGAACTGGCAGCAACTGTTATCCGCACAACATTTAAAGCAGCACGCCTTACAACTGGTATTGAATATCAATTCCGTGTAAAAGCTCAGAACAGATATGGTGTTGGACCCTACATAACATCAGAACCAGTGGTGGCTGCTTATCCATTTGATGTTCCAGGACAGCCTGGAATTCCACAAGTAGTTGCCTTCACCAAGGATTCAATGACAATCAGCTGGAATGAACCTTCTTCAGATGGAGGTAGCCCAATTTTAGGATACCACATTGAGAGGAAAGAGAAGAACAGCATTCTCTGGCAGAGGATCAGCAAAGCTCTAGTTGTTGGCAATATGTTTAAATCACCAGGTCTGATTGATGGTATTGCATATGAATTCCGTGTTATTGCAGAAAATCTGGCTGGTCTCAGCAAAGCAAGCAAGCCATCTGAGATGACATATGCACTTGATCCTGTAGACCCCCCAGGTCAACCAGTGGCACTTAACATAACTAGACATGAAGTTACTCTTCAGTGGTCAAAGCCAGAGGGCGATGGTGGTTTCTCAATAACTGGATATACAGTTGAAAAAAGAGAGCTGCCTAATGGTCGCTGGCTCAAAGCCAACTTCAGCAACATTCTTGAAACAAACTTTACTGTTAGTGGTCTCACAGAAGATGCTTCTTATGAATTCCGTGTATTAGCAAGGAACTCAGCTGGGGCTGTCAGCAAACCATCTAAACCTTCAGAGGTCATTGTCTGCAGAGATGACATTGAAGAGCCAAAAATTGATGCTGATGCAAGTTTCAGTAGTGCTGTGGTAGTGAAAGCAGGAGATGTCTTCAAGCTAGATGCACGTGTTACAGGTCGCCCAATTCCATCCTTGGTTTGGACTAAAGATGGCAAGGAGCTTGAGGACACTGGAAAACTAGAGATCAAAACATCAGATTTCTATACTTGTTTGATTAACAAAGATTCTTTACGTAGAGATGGCGGTGCATACGCTCTAACTGCTAGCAATCCGGGAGGATATGCCAAAATTGTCTTCAACGTTAAAGTTCTTGACAGACCTGGCCCACCTGAAGGACCACTGCATGTCACAGACATGACAACAGAGAAATGTATTCTGTCATGGCTGCCACCACTTCATGATGGAGGAGGAAAGATTGAATATTACATCATTCAGAGACGTGAAACAAGTAGACTTACATGGACAAATGTAGCCACGGATTTACAAGTAAACCGCTATAAGGTTACCAAATTGCTGAAAGGAAATGAATATATTTTCAGAGTCATGGCTGTGAACAAGTATGGAGTTGGAGAACCTCTTGAATCTGAGCCAGCTGTTGCCACTAACCCATATGTGCCTTCTGATCCTCCACAGGCACCAGAAGTAACTGCTATCACAAAACATTCAATGGTGGTGTGTTGGGGACATCCTGAACACAATGGTGGAAGTAGTATAAATACCTACATCATTGAGAGGAGAGATAAAACTGGTCTTCGTTGGGTAAAATGCAATAAAAGAACTGTTACTGATCTGCGCTTCAAAGTGTCAGGACTAACACCTGGACATGAGTATGAATACAGAATCCTAGCCGAAAATGCTGCTGGCTTAAGTGCACCAAGCCCTTCAAGTCCATTCTACAAAGCATGTGACACAATATTTCAACCTGGACCCCCTGGAAATCCTAGGGTTTTGGATACAAGTAAGTCATCCATTACTATTGCTTGGAATAAACCAGTTTATGATGGTGGCTCAGATATCACAGGTTATATTGTTGAAACATGCCTGCCAGAGGAAGATGAATGGACAATTGTCACTCCAAAGGCTGGGCTAACAGCAACATCATTCACCATAACCAACCTTATTGAAAACCAAGAATATAAGATCAATATTTCAGCTCTTAACTGTGAAGGTGTTGGAGAGCCAGCCTCTGTACCTGGTTCACCAAAAGCAGAAGACAGACTCCTTACACCTGAAATCGAGCTTGACTCAGACCTTCGCAAAGTAGTGAACATCAGAGCATGCAGTAACTTAAGATTATTTGTGCCAATTAAAGGAAGACCTGCACCAGAAGTGAGATGGTCAAGGGAGACAGGTGAACCCCTTGATAAAGCATCAATTGAAATTACATCATCTTTCACCACATTGGTTATCGAGAATGTAAACCGATTTGATGGTGGAAAATACATGCTAACAGTGGAAAACAGTTCAGGAACTAAAACGGCGTTTGTTAATGTCCGAGTTCTTGACACTCCTGATGCACCACAGAGCCTTACAATCAAAGAAATCACAAAAGATTCTGCTTCCCTCATCTGGGATCCTCCAGTCATTGATGGTGGATCAAGAATCAGGCATTATATTGTTGAAAAACGTGAATCTACACGAAAAGCATATTCCATCGTTAATACCTCCTGTCCCAAAACAAGTTGTAGAATTGGAGACTTACAAGAAGGAAGCATGTATTTCTTCAGAATTTTGGCTGAAAATGAGTATGGTGTTGGTCTTCCAGTAGAGACCACGGAAGCTATAAAAATCTCTGAGAGACCTCTTCCTCCTGGAAAAGTGACTCTAAAAGAAGTAACTGGCAACAGTGTAACACTTTCTTGGGAGAAGCCTGACCATGATGGAGGAAGCAGAATTACGGGTTATATTGTTGAAATGCAAGGGAAAAACAGTGAAAAATGGACGCAAGTAATGACTGTTAAAGTAACAGAGGCAGTTGTTGTTGGCCTAACACAAGGTGAAGAATACTCCTTCCGTATTTCAGCAACTAATGAAAAGGGAACCAGTGATCCACGTCCACTTAGTGTTCCTGTGGTTGCTATGGATGTTGTTATTGCTCCTGCCTTCAAACTTTTGTTTAGCACATTCAGTGTTCTGGCAGGTGATGATCTGAAAATTGATGTGCCTTATGTTGCTCAGCCCAAGGCAGCAGTTACCTGGCAAAAAGATGGTATTGCTCTGAAAGAGACAACAAGAGTAAATGCTGAAATAGCAGAGAGACACCTTTACCTTGTGATAAAAGAGGCAACACGGGATGATGTGGGCAAATATACTATTAAACTGACAAACTTAGCTGGTGAAGCTACAGCAGACATCAATGTTATTGTACTTGATAAACCTGGACCACCAACTGGCCCAATCAAAATAGAGGAGGTAACTGCAGACTGTGTTACATTGTCATGGCAGCCTCCAGAGTACGAGGGAGGCTGTAGCATTAATAACTATATTGTGGAAAAACGAGATACATCCACCACCAACTGGCAGATTGTATCTGCAACAGTGGCAAGAACAACAACTAAAGCTGCAAGATTGAAGACTGGCTGTGAATATCAATTTAGGATTGCTGCTGAAAATAGATATGGAAAGAGTTCAGTTCTTTTGTCTGAGCCTGTTGTTGCACAATATCCCTTTGAAGTTCCAAATCCACCAGGAACTCCAACTGTTCAATCTGCTACTAAAGAAAGCATGGTTATTGTGTGGAACAAACCCAGTAGTGATGGTGGAAGCAAGATTTTGGGATATCACATTGAGAGTAAGGAAAGAAACAGCTTGTTGTGGGTAAAGCAAAACAAAACACTCATTCCAGACACAAGATTCAAGATAGGTGGCCTTGAAGAAGGCATTGAATATGAATTTAGAGTTTATGCTGAGAATATAGTTGGTCTAAGCAAAGCCAGCAAAGTATCAGAAATCCAGGTGGCTAGAGATCCATGTGACCCTCCAGGCAAACCTGAAGCAGTGATTGTCACCAGAAGCTCTGTAACACTCAGGTGGACACCACCACAGTTTGATGGCGGCAGCAAGATTACAGGATATGTCATTGAGAAAAAAGAATTGCCTAATGGCCGCTGGATGAAAGCTTCTTTTACGAATATCATTGAGACCGAATTTGTTGTCAGTGGTTTGGTAGAGGAGCAGCAGTATGAATTTCGTGTCATTGCAAAAAATGCTGCAGGTGTGTCTAGTGTTCCATCAGACAGTACTGGTGCAATCACAGCCAAGGATGAAGTTGATCCACCCCAAATTGACTTGGATGCCAAATATTCTCAAACTATTGTTGTTAATGCTGGAGAATCATTCAAAGTAGATGCAAGAATACTTGGCAAACCTATTCCTTCAGTTCACTGGATAAAATCTGGCGAAGAACTTACAAATACTGCAAGACTTGAGATAAAGAATACTGACTTCACAACTACTCTTAGTGTGAAGGAGGCTATCCGTGTTGATGGAGGCCAGTATACCTTGCTATTAAAAAATGTTGGTGGAGAGAAATCAGTAGTTGTCAATGTCAAGGTTCTGGACAGACCTGGGCCTCCAGATGGCCCAATTTCAATCTATGGGGTTACCAGTGAAAAGTGCTGCATTGCCTGGAAAACTCCATTGCACGATGGAGGTGCGGAGGTGTCTCATTACATTGTGGAAAGAAGAGAGACCAGCCGCTTAGTTTGGACTGTTGTGGAATCTAAGGTACAAACCCTCAATCTTAAAATTACAAAACTCCTTCCTGGAAATGAGTATATTTTCAGAGTGATACCTGTAAATAAATATGGAATTGGTGAGCCTTTAGAATCTAATCCAGTGATTGCAGCAAATCCATTTGTCCCACCTGATGCACCAAGTAATGTTGAAGTGTCAAATATAACAAAGGATTCCATGGTTATCACATGGCAAAGACCCACTAATGATGGCGGCAATGCAATTACAGGATATATTGTTGAAAAGAGAGACAAAGAAGGTGTTAGGTGGGCAAGATGCAACAAACGTGTAGTGAGTGAACTACGCTTTAGAGTAACAGGACTTCTTGAAAACCGAAGTTATGAATTCCGTGTGTCTGCTGAGAATGCAGCTGGAGTTGGTAAACCAAGTCCACTCACAGTGTACTTCAAGGCAGTGGATCAAGTCTTCAAGCCTGGTCCACCAAACAACCCCAAGGTAATTGATGTCTCAAGAGCATCTATTGTCCTGCATTGGGGAAAGCCAATTTATGATGGTGGCTGTGAAATTCAGAGTTACATTGTTGAGGCATGTGAAGTCACTTCCGATGAATGGATGATGTGTACACCACCCTCTGGAATAACAGAGACAAGATTTGAAGTAAAAAAACTGCTTGAAAAGCATGAGTACAAATTCAGAATATGTGCCATAAATAAGGTTGGTGTGGGAGAAACTGCTGATATCCCAGGATCCATTATCATAGAGGATAAACTTGAGGCACCAGATATTGATCTTGATGCTGACCTGAGAAAGATGATTACTGTCAGGGCTGGAGGCTCTCTAAGATTGTTTGTTCCTATTCGTGGACGGCCAACTCCTGAAGTCAAGTGGGGAAAGGCTGAAGGTGAAATCAACGAGGCAGCTCAAATTGATATTACAAGCAGTTTCACTTCACTCATAATTGAAAATGTTAATAGATTTGACAGTGGAAAATACACTTTAACTCTGGAAAATGCCAGTGGAACAAAATCGGCATTTATAAGTGTCAGAGTATTAGATAATCCTGATGCACCTGCAAACTTCCGTGTGAAGGAAATAACAAAGAATTCAGTCACTCTTACCTGGGAGCCACCGTTGCTAGATGGTGGAGCTAAAATTAAAAATTACATTGTTGAAAAACGAGAGAGTACAAGAAAGGTATACTCTGCTGTTGCTACCTGCAACAAGATGACATGGAAAATTGAACCACTCCAAGAGGGAAGCAACTTTTTCTTCAGGGTTCTTGCTGAAAATGAACATGGTATTGGATTGCCTGCAGAGACTCTAGAACCAATAAAAATCTCAGAGGTGCCACAACCCCCTGGTAAAGTTTCTGTAGTGGATGTTACAAGGAAGAGTGTTTCCCTCAAATGGGAAAAAACAGAGCATGATGGAGGCAGCAGAATTACTTATTACGAAGTTGAAATGCAAGCAAAGGATCAAGATAAATGGTCTCTTTGTGCTCAAGTAAAATCCCTCGACACTGTTGTAACTAATTTAGTCCAAGGTGGGGAGTACAATTTCAGAGTCATTGCCGTCAATGACAAAGGAAAGAGTGATCCCAGACTCTTGGCAAACCCTGTTGTTGCAAAGGACCTTGCTATTCAGCCCACAGTAAGAACAAAACTTAGCACCTACAATGTACAGGTTGGGCAAGATTTGAAAATTGAAGCACGAATTTCTGGTCATCCAAAACCAACTATTACATGGACCAAAGATGGTTCAGCTCTGAAACAGACCACAAGAGTAAATGTTGCTGACACTGCACATCATACCACTCTTACCATCAAAGATGCAACAAGAGAAGATGGTGGTATGTATAACATTGTTGTGGCTAATGTACTTGGACAAGCAGAAGCCACTGTTGAAATAATTATACTTGAAAAGCCTGGCCCACCAACTGGCCCAGTCAGGATTGATGAAGTGAGTGCAGAGAGCATTACATTATCTTGGGACCCACCAACATACACTGGAGGCTGCCAGATTTCAAATTATGTTGTCCAAAAGAGAGACACCACCACCACTAACTGGGTAGTTGTTTCTGCCACAGTAGCAAGAACCACACTTAAAGTTAGTAATTTAAAAACTGGAGCTGAATACCAGTTTAGAATTTTTGCTGAGAATAGGTATGGTAAAAGCTATGGCATTGACTCAGATCCGGTTCTCGCCCAGTATCCTTTCAAGGAGCCTGGGCCTCCAGGAACTCCATTTGTGTCTGCATTCACAAAAGAATCTATGGTTGTTGAATGGCACAAGCCAGTCTCAGATGGTGGAAGTGCTATTCTAGGATATCATCTAGAGAGAAAAGAGAAAAATAGCATTCTTTGGACAAAGATCAATAAAATACTCATTCAAGACACCAGATTTAAAACATCTCCATTGGAAGAGGGCATTGAATATGAATTCAGAGTCTATGCTGAAAACATAGTTGGAATTGGAATGTGCAGCAAAATTTCTGAGGGTTGTGTGGCACGTGACCCATGTGACCCACCAGGCACCCCTGTGCCAGTGATTGTGACAAGACACTCAGTGAAACTTAGATGGACACCACCGGAATATGATGGAGGCAGCCTTGTCACTGGATATGTTGTGGAGAAACGAGACCTGCCAGAGGGTCGTTGGATGAAAGTTAGTTTTGCAAATATTCTTGAAACTGAATTTACAGTCACAGGCCTGATAGAAGACTGCAAATATGATTTCAGAGTTATTGCCAGAAATGGAGCTGGATCAGTTAGTAGACCCTCTATGAGCACAGGCTCAATTACAGCTAAGGATGAAGTTGAACCACCAACCTATGAGGTTGCCTCAGAGTATAGCCAAATTTTGACCGTGAATGCCGGAGACACATTTACCCTGGAAGCATCCATACTAGGAAAGCCAGTTCCAACAATGCAGTGGTTTAAGGGTGATGTAGAAGTTGAAAATTCAGCAAGAGCTGAAATCAAGAACACTGACTTCAAAGCAATTATTGTTGTCAAAGATGCCATTCGAATTGATGGAGGACAGTACACATTGCACCTCACTAATGTGGCTGGAACAAAGTCTGTTTCCTTCAGTGTAAGAGTCCTTGATAGACCTGGACCCCCTGAAGGTCCTTTTTCTGTCTCTGGTGTAACATGTGAGAAGTGCTCATTGTCATGGCTGCCTCCAAAACATGATGGTGGCAGTAGCATTTCTCATTATATCATACAGAAAAGAGAAACAAGTCGCCTTGCTTGGACTGTAGTTTCAGGTGATTGTGGAGCAACCATGTTTAAAGTTACTAAACTTTTAAAAGGAAATGAATACATATTCCGTGTCATGGCTGTCAACAAGTATGGAGTTGGTGAACCACTTGAATCTGCACCAGTGAATATGAGAAATCCTTTTGTTCCATCTGGGCCACCTAAAGAACTAGAAGTAACAAATATTTCAAGGGATTCTATGACAGTATGCTGGACTCGTCCTGAGACTGATGGTGGAAGTGAAATTGTTGGTTATATTGTAGAGAAGAGAGACAGAGCTGGAGTGCGGTGGACAAAATGTAACAAACGCAGAGTCACAGACTTACGTTTCAGAGTCACAGGCTTGACAGAGGATCATGAATATGAATTTAGGTTATCTGCAGAAAATGCTGCTGGAGTTGGACAGCCAAGTCCACCAACTGTTTATTACAAAGCCTGTGATCCAACATTTAAGCCTGGCCCACCAACTAATGCACACCTTGTTGACACTACAAAGAATTCAGTCACAATTGCATGGAGTAGACCAATATATGATGGTGGTTTAGACATCCAAGGCTATGTTGTTGAGATATGTAAAGCTGATGAAGAAGAATGGACCACATGTACTCCACCCTCTGGATTAAATTATACTAAATTTACAATAACTAAACTTACCGAACACCAAGAATACAAAGTTCACATATGTGCTTTTAATAAACTGGGTGTTGGTGAGCCAGTGTCTATCCAAGGAACTGTCAAACCAGTGGATAAGATGGATGGCCCTGAAATTGAGCTTGACTCGGAGTTGAGGAAAGGAATTGTTGTGCATGCTGGAGGGTCTATGAGAATCAACATACCATTCAAAGGACGCCCCATTCCTGAAATAAACTGGACCAAGGATGAGGGAGATTTACCAGATAAAGCCCAAATAGAAAAAGGACCAGATTACACTCAGTTATCAATTGATATATGTGACAGAAATGATGCTGGTAAATATACTCTGACTTTGGAAAATAATGCTGGCACTAAATCAGCCTTTGTGTCAGTAAAAGTACTCGATACACCAGGTGCTCCACAGAACCTTGTTGTGAAAGATGTAACAAGAAACTACACCACCCTCGTTTGGGAACCTCCACTTATAGATGGTGGTTCAAAAATCAAAAATTATATAATTGACAAGAGAGAATCGAATAGACAAGGATTTGTAAACATTACTACCAAGTGCTCCAAGACCAGCTTCCGTGTTGGTGATTTGACAGAAGGTGGTGTTTATTACTTCAGAGTCATGGCAGAAAATGAATTTGGAATTGGTCTTCCTGTAGAAACAGAAGAATCTGTGAAGACAGCAGATCCTCCTTTATCTGTCGGCAAGGTAACTTTGACTGATGTGACAAAAACCACAGCATCACTTTCATGGGATAAACCAGATCATGATGGTGGTAGTAGAATCTTGGGTTATTATATTGAAATGCAGCCAAAAGGATCAGAGGAATGGACAATTGCTACAGTCACCAAAACAGGTGAAGGTACAGTGACAGGACTTAGTTCAGGACAAGAGTACCTCTTCAGAGTTTTAGCTTACAATGAGAAAGGAAAAAGTGATCCAAGGCCATTGACTGCTCCTGTCGTAGCCAAAGATGTTACTATTGAACCAAGCTTCAAACTACTTTTCAACACATACAGCGTTCAAACTGGTGAAGATCTCAAAGTGGAAATACCATTTAAAGGGCGTCCAACTCCAAAGATTGCATGGATGAAAGATGGACAAGCACTGAAAGAGACGACCAGATTAAATGTCTCAAGCACTGTAACTTCAACAGTTCTTAAAATTAAAGATGCAAATAGAGAGAACTCTGGCAAGTACACAGTTACAGCTACAAATAATATAGGTACGGTCACAGAAGAGGTTGGCATAATCATTCTTGACAAACCAGGCCCACCAGTTGGACCGGTTAAAATTGATGAAGTAAGTGCCATCTATGCTACCATCTCCTGGGAGCCACCAGTATACACAGGAGGTTGTCAGATAAATAACTACATAGTGGAAAAACGTGATACAACCACTACTAACTGGCAGATTGTTTCAGCAACCATTGCTCGTACCACAATAAAAGTCACAAAGCTGAAGACTGGTTCTGAATATCAGTTTAGAGTGTTTGCTGAGAACAGATATGGAAAGAGCACACCGTTAGATTCAGCACCAGTTGTGGTCAGTTATCCTTTTACTGAGCCTGCAGCTCCTGGTGCACCATTTGTTTCATCAGTGACAAAAGACCACATGACAATTGAATGGAAACCCCCCAGCAATAATGGAGGTAGCCCAATTATTGGGTATCACCTTGAGCGTAAAGAAAAGAACAGCATCTTATGGACCAAACTTAACAAGCTTCTTATCACTGACACTCGATTCAAAACAAATGGTCTGGAGGAGGGAATTGAATATGAATATAAAGTGTTTGCTGAAAATATGGCAGGAATCAGTCCATCAAGCAAAGTCTCAGAAAGTGTTGTTGCACGTGATCCCTGTGATCCCCCTGGAACTCCTGAAGCCATTGTTATCACAAGAAACCTAGTAACTCTTCAGTGGGCAAAACCACAGTATGATGGTGGCAGTGCTATTACAGGATACATTATTGAAAGGAAGAAGCTGCCTGACGGTCGTTGGATGAAGGCCAGCTTTACAAATATTATACACAAACAATTTACAATAACTGGATTGGAAGAAGAACAAAGATATGAATTTAGAGTAATTGCCAAAAATGCAGCTGGTAATTTAAGTGTACCCTCTGAAAGCACTGGATCAATTACTGCTCAGGATGAGATTGAAGCTCCATCTGTCTCCATGGATTCAAAATTTAAAGATGTTATCACTGTAAAGGCTGGTGAGTCCTTTACTATTGATGCAGACATTGCTGGAAAACCTCTTCCTGATATTATGTGGCTTAAGGATGGAAAAGAAATTGACAGTGCTACACCCAGAATGGAGATTAAATCCACCATCACACAAACAGTTTTGACTGTTAAGGACTGCATTAGAGTAGATGGTGGTCATTTCCTCTTAAGTCTCAGTAATGTTGGTGGAACCAAACAGGTACCCATTAGTGTCAAAGTTCTTGATAGACCTGGGCCACCTGATGGCCCTCTGAATGTAACTGGTGTCACAGCAGAAAAATGCTATTTGCACTGGAGCCACCCATCACACGATGGTGGAGCTGGAATTTCTCATTATATTATTGAAAAGAGAGAAACTAGCAGACTGTCATGGACAGTAGTGGAACCTAAAATTCAAGCAATTAGTTACAAAGTCACTAAACTCCTACCTGGTAATGAGTATATATTCAGAGTCATGGCAGTGAACAAGTATGGTATTGGTGAACCACTTGAATCTGAACCTGTCCTTGCAAAAAATCCTTTCAACAAACCTGGACCACCTTCAACTCCAGAAGCAAGTGCAGTCACCAGAGACTCAATAGTCCTTACATGGGAACGGCCAGAGGACGATGGCGGATCACAAATTGATGGTTATGTTCTTGAGAAACGTGATAAAGAGGGTATAAGATGGACAAAGTGTAACAAGAAAAGACTGAATGACTTGAGATTCAGAGCCACTGGGCTTACAGAGGGACACTTCTATGAATTCAGAGTATCTGCTGAAAATGCTGCTGGTGTGGGCACACCAAGTGAACCATCTCAATATTACAAAGCTTGTGATGCAACTTATCCTCCTGGTCCTCCTAATAATCCTAAAATAACAGATCACTCAAGCACAACTGTTTCCTTGGCATGGAGTAGACCAATTTATGATGGTGGAGCACTGGTCTCAGGATACATTGTTGAGGCAAAGGAAGTTAGTGAAGATGAATGGACAGTATGCACTCCACCAACCGGTGTGCAAACAACTCGCTTCACCGTCAAAACATTAAAGGAAAATGCAGAATACAACTTCCGTATTTGTGCACTTAATATTGAGGGGGCTGGAGAGCATGTTGATGTTCCAGGATCTGTAATTGCTGCTGAAAAACTTGAAGCTCCTGAGATAGAACTTGATGCAGATCTTAGGAAATGTGTGACTGTGCGTGCCAGTGCAACACTTCGGTTATTTGTCACCATAAGGGGAAGGCCCGAGCCAGAGGTTAAGTGGACAAAGGCAGATGGTACCTTACCAGAGCGGGCTCAAATTGAAGTAACAGGCTCTTACACTGTGCTTGTTATTGACAATGTTAACCGATTTGATACTGGAAAATATGTTGTGACCCTTGAAAATAATAGTGGCACAAAATCTTCATTTATTAATGTAAAGGTCCTTGACTCTCCAAGTGCTCCAGTGAATTTTGAAATTAAGGATGTAAAGAGAGATTCTGTCCAGCTACAGTGGGAACCTCCACAAATTGATGGTGGAGCCAGGATCACCCATTACATTGTGGAAAAGCGTGAATCTAAAAGGCTGGCATTCACAACTGTGACAAACAGCTGTGTCAGAAATTCATTCAAGGTTGATGATCTCCAAGAAGGAGGTCTTTACCACTTCCGTGTTTTGGCTGTGAATGAACTTGGTGTTGGTTTGCCTGCAGAGACCATAGAGGCTGTCAAAGTTTCCCAAGCACCCTTACCACCTGGTAAAATTACAGTTGTTGATGTAACTCGCCACACTGTTACTCTAGCATGGGAAAAGCCAGATCATGATGGTGGCAGCAAAATCACAGGCTACACAGTGGAAATGATGACTAAGGGATCAGATAAATGGACTGTATGTGCTACAGTAAAGGCACTGGAAACCACAATTGAAGGACTTACAACAGGAGAGGAATACAGTTTCAGAATTGCAGCAGTTAATGACAAAGGAAAGAGTGATCCTAAACCCCTGGGAGCATCTGTTGTGGCACGAGATATTACTATTGAACCCATTATTGATTTGCTGTTTAATACCTACAGTGTGAAGGCTGGAGATGATCTCAAAATAGATGTTCCATTCAGAGGCAGACCTCTTCCAGAGGTTACATGGAAAAAGGATGGTCACTCATTGAAGCAAACAACCAGAGTTAATGTTTTGACATCAAAGACATCATCAAAGATTGTCATCAAGGATTCAACAAGAGAGGATGCTGGAAAATATGAAATTATTTTAACCAGTTCGATTGGCATTAAATCAGCAGAAATATCTGTTATTGTTCTTGATAAACCAGGTCCACCAGGTGCAATCAAGGTAGAGGAAATAAGTGCTGATTTTATTTCACTATCATGGGACCCTCCAATTTATGATGGTGGTTGTCAAATTAATAATTATGTAGTCGAGAAGAGAGATATGACCACTACAGCATGGCAAATTGTTTCAGCAACAGTTGCTAGAACATCAATCAAAGTAACTCGTTTGACACAAGGAACAGAATATCAGTTCCGTGTTGCTGCAGAGAATCGTTATGGAAAAAGCCATGCAATTGACTCTGCCCCAGTAGTTGCACAGTACCCCTTCTCACCTCCAGGCCCTCCAACCAGTCTTCACATTGCTCAAGCCACTAAATCAGGAATGCTAGTTACCTGGAACAGACCAGCAAGTGATGGTGGCAGTCCCGTCTTTGGATATCACTTGGAATGCAAAGATCAGAGCAGCATTCTCTGGGCAAAGATGAACAGAGGGCCTATTACAGAAACTCAGTTCAAGGTAACTGGTTTGGAAGAAGGTCTCTTGTATCAGTATAGAGTATATGCTGAGAATATAGCTGGCATTGGACCTTGCACAAAGGCATGTGATCCTGTTTCTGCCCGAGATCCATGTGCACCTCCAGGTCAGCCAGTAGTTATGAACATCACAAGAACATCTGTTTCTCTCTCCTGGGCAATACCTGAGTTTGATGGTGGAGCTAAGGTGACTGGCTACATTGTTGAACGCAGGGAACTTCCAGATGGACGATGGTTAAAGTGTAATTTCACCAATCTTCAAGAAACATTCTTTGACGTGACTGGTCTGATTGAAGATCAGAGATATGATTTCCATATAATTGCTAAGAATGCAGCTGGCTTACTCAGTGAACCATCAGAGGGTACAGGACCTGTGACTGTAAAAGATGATGTTGATCCACCACGCATCACAATTGAGGACAAGCTAAGACAACTGGTTGTAGTGAAAGCTGGAGACATACTTAGAATTGATGCTGAAATATCAGGACGTCCAATTCCTGTGATTTCATGGGCAAAGGATGGGAAAGAAATTGAAGCCAAGGCCCGATTTGAGATTTCTTCAACACTCACTAGTACAACAATAATTGTGAGAGATGCCATTAGACGAGACTCTGGACAGTATGTTCTAACATTGCAAAATGTTGCAGGCACCAGATCTTTGGCAGTAAACTGTAAGGTCCTGGACAGGCCTGGCCCATCAGCTGGACCGTTGGAAGTAACTGGTCTGACTGCAGAGAAATGTACATTGAACTGGGGACCACCTCAAGAAAATGGAGGTGCTGAAATTCAGCACTACATAGTTGAGAAACGTGAAACAAGCCGGCTTGCCTGGACTCTGGTCTATGCAGATATGAAAGCCACAACATGTAAAGCAACAAAACTGCTCAAAGGCAATGAGTATATATTTAGAGTTCGGGGAGTTAATAAGTATGGAACCGGTGAAGCTCTGGAGAGTGATCCTGTTAAGGCAATGGATCCATTTACAATCCCTGCTGCACCTACAAATGTTGAAGTCAGCAGTGTTACAAGTGAAGCAATGACAATTTGCTGGGAAAGACCTGTCTCTGATGGAGGCAGTAGTATTTCTGGCTATGTAATTGAGAAACGTGAGAAATCTGGTCTCCGCTGGGTACGTGTCAACAAAAAGCCTGTTTATGACTTAAGAGTAAAAGCTTCCAATCTCCGTGAAGGATGTGAGTATGAATACAGAGTATTTGCAGAGAATGCTGCTGGTTTGAGTGCACCAAGTGTGCCTTGCCCACTGATAAAGGCAGAGGATCCATTGTTCCTACCATCACCTCCAGCTAAACCTAAAATAATTGATTCTTCTAAAACATCAATAACTTTGTCTTGGAACAAGCCATTATTTGATGGTGGCTCTCCAGTTACAGGATATATGGTGGAATATAGGAAAACCAATGATGATGACTGGACACTTGGTGTCAGTAACACTAAGAGCACAGAGTTCACTGTGGTGGGACTCACTTCAGGAGCAGAGTATGTCTTTGTAGTCAGATCACTTAACAAGATTGGTCAAAGTGAGCCAAGTCCTGAAACTGATCCTCAGATAGCAAAAGACAGAGAAGATGAGCCAGTTTTCCTAATCAGTAATGAAATGAGGAAGACACTGATTGTCAAAGATGGCAGCTCATTTACACTTAGAGTCCCATTCAAGGGAAAGCCTGTACCACATGTAATGTGGAACAAACCAGATGTTGATCTGAGAGTGAGGGCTGCTATTGATACAACCGATAACTGCACATCTATCACAATTGAGCAAGCTACAAGAGATGACTCAGGGAAATACACTGTAACCCTCCAAAATGTTGCTGGAACTTCTACACTGACATTGAGTGTAAAGGTCCTAGATTCTCCAGGCCCACCAGCCCACATTGAAATAAAGGAAGTCACCAAGAGCTCTGCAACTATTACATGGGATACTCCTGAGAATGAGGGTGGTGCTCCAGTCAAGAACTACCTTGTTGATCTTCGTGAGGCAACTAAAATGGGCTGGACCAGAATTACAGACAGTTGTCCCAGGTTGACTTTTAAAGTGAATGATCTTCAAGAAGGGGGTGTTTATTATTTCAGAGTTACCGGTGAAAATGAGTATGGTATAGGAGTCCCACTTGAGACCAAAGAAGGAACAAAGATTACAGGTAAAATAAAATTATTTTGTTGTATATTTTCTGTAGCACATTTATTTGATTAATTCAAATCTTTGATACATATTTTTTGCTTATGTGATACTTTTAATTTTTAGAAAAACCAAGTCCACCACCCAAGCTTGGAGTCACTGATGTCACAAAAGACAGTGTCTCACTAGCATGGCTTAAACCAGAACATGACGGAGGTAGCAGAATTACAAATTACCTGGTTGAGGCTCTTGAAAAAGGACAACAAAAATGGATAAAGTGTGGTTCCACCAAATCAACTCACTTTGTTGTCTATGGATTGAGAGAAAATGCTGAATACTACTTCAGAGTTCGGGCTGAAAACCATGCTGGACTTAGCGACCCCAAGGACATGGTTTTACCTGTGCTTGTAAAAGATCAGCTGGGCAAGTTATTTATTAATGATGTTTTATTTTTAAACATACACAATGTTTGATTGATTAGTTTTACATGATGTTAAATTATTATATATTCTTGTTGCTTTCTTTAATCAACAGAGGCACCTGAAATTAACATGAAGGACTTCCAACACAACACTGCCTATGTTAAGGCAGGTTCAAATCTCAAGATTGAGATCCCCCTCACTGGTAAACCACTACCAAAAGTATCCCTATCTAAGGATGGACAGGTTCTAAAGTCAACCATGAGATTCAACTCTGATGTGACAACTGACTCCCTTATAATTTCTTTGCGTGAGAGTGTTGCTTCAGACGCAGGCAGATATGATATCATGGCCTCCAACTCCAGTGGAACCACAAAGTCTTTTGTGAATATTGTGGTCCTTGACAGACCAAGCCCACCAGTTGGTCCTGTTGAAATGTGTGATGTCACAGAAGACAGTGTCAGTCTAAAATGGTTGCCTCCTGCTTATGATGGTGGTAGCCCAATCACCAACTACATTGTTTTCAAACGTGAGACCACTACTGCAAACTGGATAGAAGTCTCATCTGCTGTTGCACGGTGCACAATCAAGATCATGAAGCTGATTAATGGAGTTGAGTACCAGTTTAGAATCAGGGCTGAGAATCGTTTTGGCATCAGTGACCACATTGATTCACCAACTGTTACAGTCAGTCTTCCATACAGTGAGTAAAATTAATCTCTACAGCATAAGCTACAAATTGGTAAATACAAATCTATCTATGCGCATTTATGAAAACCTATTCTATTTAATTTCAGCACTCCCTGTGGCACCTTCACAACCATGGGTATCAGCTGTAACAAAGGAAAGTATTACTGTTAACTGGAAGGAGCCATCTTCAGATGGTGGAAGCCATGTCTTTGGATATCACCTTCAGATGAAAGACAGAAACAGCATTCTTTGGCAGAAAGTTAACACAACTGTTATCCGTGCTACACACTTCAAAGTATCAAACGTGAATGCTGGTCTGATCTATGAGTTCAAGGCTGCAGCTGAAAATGCTGCTGGCATTGGTCCAGTTAGCAAGCCCTCAGATCCTGTGCTTGCAATTGATGCTTGTGGTAAGCATTTAGTTTTCTGTAAATTGATCGTTACATGTGCTTAATCCATTAGTATTGATAATTGTAGTTTTCTTTTTGTTTAATCCAATGGAAACATTAACATTAATTGCCGCTGTTTTTTCCCCACAGAACCTCCAAACAACCTTAGAGTGACTGATATCACAAAGAGTTCCATTAGCCTTTCCTGGGAGAAACCCTCATATGATGGAGGAAGTAAAATGACTGGATATTTGATTGAAAGGAAAGATGGTCCAAAAGGCAGATGGTCAAAAGCTAATTTGACAAATGTTACTGACACAAAGTTTACTGTATCAGGCTTGACTCAGAATGAATCTTATGAATTCAGGGTCATGGCTAAGAATGCAGTTGGCTCCATTAGTAACCCATCAGCAACTGTTGGACCAGTCACATGTGTGGATACATATGGTGCCCCTGAGATTGAACTTCCTCCAGAATATCTTGATGTTGTGAAATATAAAGCAGGTGCTACAGTTCAGCTTAAAATTGGTATTATTGCTAAACCTCAACCAACAATTGAATGGTACAAGGATGGAAAAGAGCTTGAGTCTGGAGCTCAGATTTCCATTTCCAACGCCACTGTGTCTGCATGCATCTCAATCAGGGAAGCCAGCCGTTTGAATAGTGGAACATATGAACTCAAGATCAAGAACTCTTTAGGCTCAGCATATGCTGCTGTCAGAGTACTTGTCCAAGGTATGTTGCAAAGTTTATTACTGAATACCTCATCCACATCATGTAATCATTGCTTTAATGTGTTCATTGCTTCTGCTTAAATTAATATGTGATGTTAACTAACTGCATGATTTTGATAAGAATTGTACATTTCTGCCACATGGACACAGTCACCTCTGATAACGGATCACTCTTAATTGTAGAAAAATAATTTTTTTGTAAAGCTTGTTTGAAACAATATGTATCATGAAAACAGCTATACAAATATATGTGTGATGCATTAATTAGCCCTAATTTGAACAATTTTGGTTGAATGTTTGCTCACTTTCATTAGACAAGCCAGGACCCCCTGATGGAGAGATACAGTTCAAGAAAGTCACAGCAGATACTATGACTATCATGTGGGATCCTCCAGCTGATGAAGGTGGAGCAATGGTTACCCACTACATTGTGGAGAAACGTGAAACAAGCAGAATTTTGTGGTCCATTATCTCAGAAAAACTAGAAGACTGCATTGTCACAGTCCCAAGGCTAATTAAGGGCAATGAATACATATTCCGTGTTCGTGGTGTAAACAAATATGGAGTTGGAGATCCTCTGGAATCTAGACCAGTAATTGCAGAGAATTCCTTTGGTAAGGAGAATTTTTAGTAATAAAAATGTTTTTTTTATTATTATTATTATTATTATTATTATTATTAAATATGTTATCTAATGTAATTTAATGCTTCATTTTCCCCCATAGTTCCTCCTAGTCGGCCTTCTAAACCCCAAGTCACTATGATTACCAGGTCAACAATGACTGTGGTATGGGAAAGGCCAAGTTTAGATGGTGGCAGTGACATTGATGGATATTACTTAGAGAAGAGGGAGAAGAAAAGTCTACAGTGGTTCAAGGTTATTAAAGATCCAATTCGTGATACCAGACAGAAAGTCAGCAACCTCACAGAAGGAAATGAATTTCAGTATCGTGTCTGTGCAATCAACAAAGCTGGAGCAGGTCCATATTCTGATGTGTCCATCTTTTACAAAGCTTATGACCCAATTGGTGAGCTTATTTTGTTATTTCTTTTTATTGCTTTATTTTCCAGAATGTGGATATACATTTGTGCAAAGTGTGCATTGATATTTAAAACAGAATTTGTTATATACTCTTAATTGTTATTTTAGATCCACCAAGTGAGCCAACCAAGCTCAGAGTTGTTGATTCAACAAAGACATCTATTACCCTTGGATGGGTCAAGCCTGTCTATGATGGTGGCAGCGAAATTACAAGTTATGTTGTTGAACAAAGAATGGCAGATGAGACAGAATGGGGCACTATAAGTTCTAAAGGAGAAGTAAGAACAACTGAGTTTGTTGTGTCCCACTTGAAACCTGGAGTGTACTACTTCTTCCGTGTCTCTGCTGTTAATTGTGTTGGAACTGGACGTTCAATTGAGATGGTGCAGCCAATGCAAGCCAAAGATATTCTGGGTTTGTATTTTCTAACTGTCTAAAACAATAAAGAAATTGTTTAATTATGATACTGTGAATCTGATCAAATATGTTTCTCCTTAATTTTAACAGAGGAGGCGGATGTGGATCTTGACATCTCAATGTCAACTCAGTACATAGCAAAGGCTGGTAGAGATGTGGAGATTGTAATCCCTCTTAAGGGTAGACCTGCTCCAAATGTAACATGGAGAAAGGGAGACAAAAACATTAGTGGTGATGCAAGATATGCCATCAGAAACACAGAATACTCAACTACACTCATAATTCCAAAGGTCACAAGGGATGACACTGGCAAATATCTTCTTGAAATTGAAAATGGGGTTGGAGAGCCAAAAACCATCACAGTGTCTGTTAAAGTATTAGACACACCATCTGCTTGTAATAGGTTGATAGTGAAGAATGTGACACGAGGTAAACTCACTTTGAGCTGGGAACCACCCTATATAGATGGTGGCTCTCCAATCACAAACTACGTTGTTGAAAAGAAGGATGCTAAAATGAAGGCATTCACCATTGTGACAAATGAATGTGCCAATACAACCTACAGGGTTGATGGTCTGTCTGAAGAAATGTACTATTTCTTCCGTGTTTCTGCTGAAAATGAATATGGTGTTGGTGATCCTTGTGAGACTGCACAGCCTGTAAGAGCAACCGAGATGCCTGGTGCTGTAAAAGACCTTGTACTGGTGGACTCAACTAATACATCTGTATCGTTGGCGTGGACAAAGCCTGATCATGATGGTGGCAGTCACATTTCTGAGTACATTATTGAGAAGAAAACAAAGGAAGAGGAAGCTTGGAGTATTGGTGGTACGTGCAGGCGTTGCCAGTATGAGGTAACTCACCTTAAAGAACTTTCAGAAGTTTACTTTAGAGTATTCGCAAAAAATGAGAAGGGTCGCAGTGACTTCTCTCAAATTGGACCCATCACTGTAAAGGAACTCCTTATACCACCTGAGGCAAACCTTATTGACTATCCTAATTCAGAATTAAGTGTTCGCATTGGACAAAATGTGAATATTGATTTGCCCTACAAGGGTAAACCTAAACCAACGATTCAGTGGATGAAAGATGACGTGCCACTCAAGGAAAGTGAACAAGTTCGTTTCAGGCAAACAGAGAACAAGGCAAGTCTCATTGTAAGAAATGCAAGAAAGGAGAATGCAGGAAAATACACCTTGGTACTTGATAGTAAACTTGTCAAGAACTTCTTTGACATTAAAGTCATTACACTTGGGCCACCCTCTCAGCCTATAGGTCCAATTCGTTTTGATGAAATTAAAGCCCAGAGTATTATCATCTCATGGGATGAACCCCAGGACAACGGTGGAGGCGAGGTCACCTGCTATAGTGTAGAAAAGCGAGAGAAATCTCAAGCAGCATGGAAGATGATTTGCTCTAGTGTGGTCAGGACCACATTCAAGATACCAAATTTGGTTAAGGGTACTGAATACCAATTTAGGGTGCGTGCAGAGAACAAATATGGAATGAGCGAGCCTCTAACCTCATTAGATGTGGTTGCTGAACACCAATACAAGCCACCAGGTTCACCAGGAAAACCTGTAGTATTCAATGTTACAAGTGATGGCATGACTGTTCAGTGGGAAGCCCCAGGATTTGATGGCGGTTCTCCAATCACTGGATACCATCTTGAGAAAAAAGACAGGAACAGCTTATTGTGGATGAAAGTGAATTCCAGTGTTATCTCTGGAAGAGAATACAGAGTCATTGGACTTATTGAAGGTCTGGAGTATTCATTCAGAGTTTATGCACAAAACAATGCTGGAATGAGTCCAGTTAGTGAACAGAGCAAGCACAAACTGGCAATCTCCCCTGTTGGTAAGTCTTAGTATTGTCTTTATGGTCATATTCGTCTATGATAATCTTTTTTTTTTAATGCTTATGGTTTTAATTGCTCTACAGTATTCACCTTTTTTGCCAAAATTCCTTCTTTTCTTTTCTATTCTTTTCTTCAAAATATCTTATTTTTTCTTCTTTAGATCCTCCAGGCACACCTAACTGCATTGATGTTACTAGAGACTCTGTAACACTTCAGTGGGAACCACCGAAGCGTGATGGAGGCAGTAGGATTGTGGCATACAGTGTTGAAAGGCGTCAAGGAAGAGCACGTTGGTTGAGATGCAATTTCATTGACATCAGCGAATGTCAGTTTACTGTAACAGGTCTTGCTGCTGGTGATCGCTTTGAATTTAGGGTAATTGCCAGGAATGCTGTCGGAACAGTTAGTCCACCTTCTCAGTCATCTGGCTACATCATGACCAAGGATGAAAGTGGTATGTACATACAAAGGCATCATTCAATAGATATTGTTCTATATTAAATATGTTAAATAATCTAACTTTTTTTTTCTTTTCAGTTATCCCTGAGATTCAGTTTGAAGCTGAGAAGGCCCTCACCATCAAGGCAGGAGAAAATATTAAACTCAACTGCAGTATAAGTGGACGCCCTGTACCTCAAGTCACATGGTATAAAGATGGAAAGGAAGTTGATAAAATGCTGGTTGACATCACAACTGTTATTGGATCAAGCTCACTGTTCATCAGAGAAGCTGACCGCAATGACCGTGGTATCTACACAGTTGAGGCCAAGAACAGTTCAGGCACAACAAAAGTGGATGTTCTTGTCAGAGTACAAGGTATGATCTAAAATCAGTTTTGACTCAGTTTTAATAAAGCTGTTCTGGATTTGGTCATTGCTTATTTTCACTCTGTGTTATTCAGATACCCCTGGACCACCTGAGGGCCCGCTTCGCTTCACAAATATATCTGCAGAGAAAGCAACTCTTTGGTGGAGCCCACCTGAAAATGATGGTTGTGCACCTATCACTAATTATGTAATTGAGAAGCGTGAGACTTCCAGAATTTCTTGGGCACTTGTAACATCCAAGTGTGAAGCCTGCTCCTTTAATGCCACAAAACTGATTAAAGGCAATGAATATCAGTTCCGTGTATCTGCTGCCAATAAATTTGGTGTGGGCAAGCCACTAGAGTCTGATCCAATCATTGCTCAGATGCAATACAGTAAGTAAAAATATTTGTTCTTGATCCAATCATTTGTTAATTTAGTACCTGTTATTTTTTTGTACTTTAACACATTTTTGATATCTCACAGCGGTACCAGATGCTCCTGGAACACCTGACTGCACCCATGTGACAGGAAACAGTATCACTCTATGCTGGACAAGACCAAGACATGATGGTGGAAATGAGATTAAGCAATACATTCTTGAAAGACGAGAAAAGAAGAGCTTAAGATGGGTGAAGGTTTCTGCAAAGAGACCAATATCTGAGCTTAGGCATAGAGTAACAAACCTTACAGAAGGAAATGAATATGAATTCCGTGTTATGGCTGAAAATGGTGCTGGAATTGGACCTGCAAGTGGTACATCCAGATTGTTCAAATGCAGAGAACCAACAAGTGCACCCAGTGCTCCAACTCTGGTGAAGGTCATTGATTCCACCAAGATGTCTGTTACCTTGGAATGGACCAAACCAGTGTTTGACGGTGGTATGGAAATCATTGGTTACATTATTGAGATGTGCAAGGCAAGCCTTGAGGAATGGCACAGAGTCAACAACCAGACTTGCATCCACACACATTACGCAGTAACAGAGTTAGAACCTGGTGAAGAATATAAATTCCGTGTGTGTGCAGTCAATGGTGCTGGCAAGGGAGAATTCTCTGAGACTCCAAATGTAGTTCAAGCAGTTGATAGACTGACCTCACCTGAAATTGATATAGATGCAAACTTCAAGCAGACACATGTTGTGAAGAGCGGCGGAACAGTTACACTTCATATTCCCTTCTGTGGAAAACCAGCCCCACTTGCCACATGGACAAAGGCAGACGGAGATCTTGGTGTAATGGTGGATATTAATACCACAGACACATTCAGCACTTTGATAATTGAAAATTGCACCAGGTATGATGCTGGCAAGTATACACTCTCTCTTGAAAACAACAGTGGTCGTAAAGCCATTACATTAACAGTCAAAGTGTTGGACACACCTGGCCCTCCTGGACCTCTCTCATTCAAGGATGTAACAAGAGGTGCTCTGACACTCATGTGGGATGCACCATCCAATGATGGAGGTGCACGTGTTCATCACTACATTGTTGAAAAGCGAGAGGCAAGTCGGTTAAGTTGGCAAGAGGTCAGTGAAAAGTGTACACGTCAAATATTGAGAGTGGCCAACCTTGATATTGGTGTAGCATATTTCTTCCGGGTTATTGCTGAAAATCAGTATGGCAAAGGTGAGCCATTTGAAATGACGGAACCTATTATAGCCACAGAAGAACCTGCACCTCCTAAGCGACTGGATGTCATTGATACTACATCCTCAACAGCCAGTTTAGTATGGATGAAGCCTGAGCATGATGGTGGAAGCCGCATTACTGGATACATTGTTGAGACTAGAAAGAAGGGTTCTGATCACTGGGTTGTAGGTGGTCAAACCAAATCTTTAAAAATGGTTCTTGAAGGCTTGGTTGAGAACACAGAATATGAGTTCCGTGTTAAGGCTCAGAATGATGCTGGCATTAGTCAGCCACGAGATGCCCTAGCCTCTGTCATTATAAAGGAGCCACGTATAGAGCCAACAGCGGACCTCAGTGGCATAGATAAACAGCTCATCACTTGCAAAACTGGAAATTCCTTTGCAATTGATATTCCAATCAGTGGCAGACCAGCCCCCAAGGTAACATGGAAGCTTGAAGAAATGAAACTTAAAGAAACAGACAGAGTGTCGATTAAGATTTCTAAAGACAGAACAACTCTACTGGTTAAGGATGCCAAGAGAGGCGACAGTGGAAAGTACTATCTCACACTTGAAAATGTAGCCGGATCAAAAACATTCACTGTCACTGTCAATGTCATTGGTAGACCAGTCCCACCAACTGGACCTGTTGAAATTTCAGGAATATCATCAGAATCCTGTGTATTGACTTGGGGAGAATCTGCAGATGATGGTGGAACAGACATAACCAATTATATTGTTGAGAAACGTGAGTCTGGCTCCACAAAATGGCAGGTTGTGAATTCAAGTGTGAAACGGACCACCATCAAAGTAACTCATCTCACAAAGTACATGGAGTACACTTTCAGAGTCTGTGCTGAGAACAAGTTTGGTGTTAGCAAGTCTATTGAATCTCAAGCTATTGTTGCTGAGCATCCATTCAGTGAGTATTTAATACTTTATACAACTTTTTATTGATTTGATGAAATAGAGCATGAACACTGCTGTATTTATTTTTGTTGTTTTCAATCTGATAAGTGTTACATTTCTGTTTTCAGTCTCACCAAGCCCACCAACTCGCCCAGATGTAGTTTCAGTGTCTGCTAATGCAATTTCTATCCGCTGGGATGTGCCATATCATGATGGTGGAAGCCAAGTAAGTGGATACTGGATTGAGAAAAAGGAGCGTAATACCATTCTGTGGGTGAGGGAGAACAAGATTCCTTGCCTTGAGTGTCACTACAAGGTCTCTAACCTTATTGAGGGCCTCGAGTATCAGTTCAGAGTATATGCAATGAACATCGCTGGTTTGAGTAAAGCAAGTGAACCATCAAGACCAGTACTGGCTCTAAATCCAGTTGGTAGGTTTTTTTGTTACTTTCTACTGTCATTCATATGTATTGTTTTTATTCATGATAATTAATATTAATCAAGTGTTTTTGTCTGTATTTTCAGATCCACCTGGCAAACCAGATGTTTATGATGTAACCAAGACGTCAGTGTCTATTAGATGGTCTATACCATTCAATGATGGTGGCAGCAAGATTGTTGGATATGTGGTTGACCGCAAGGCATTAAGTGATAATGAAGAAGCTCGTTGGTTGAAGTGCAACTACACTACAATCACAGACAACTTCTTTACTATTACATCACTCAGTGAGGGAGAGCAGTATGAATTCCGTGTTATTGCCAGAAATGGTGCTGGAGTCCACAGCATGCCATCTGAATCAACAGGACTTATCACATGCAAAGATGAATATAGTAAGATGGTTTGCTTAATTGATGCATATTTAGACACACATATCTACTATTATGAATATCTGTTAATGCATTTTATTTATTTATTTCAGCACCACCAAAGGCTGAGCTGGATAGTAAACTTGTGGGTGAGACGATCACTATTAGAGCAGAATCAGACCTGGTTCTTGATGCTGCTGTTGGTGGAAAACCAGAGCCTAAGGTTTTTTGGGCCAAGGGTGACAAGGAGCTGGAACTCGGAGAGAAATACTCACTGACATACACAAGTACAAGAGCGATGGCGATCATTAAGTCATGTAATAGAAATGATACTGGAAGATACATCCTTACCGTGAAGAATGCAAGTGGAATCAAAACAGCTGCTGTCAATGTTAAAGTACTTGGTAAGAATGGAATAAATCACATACTGTTTCATTCAAAATACCTTTTATTGGCTGTATATTTCATGAGAAAATCTTTTATATTTAAGATACACCTGGTCCACCTGAGGGTACAATAACAATTAGCAGGGTCACAGAAGAGAAATGCACAGTTTCCTGGAAGATGCCAATGGAGGATGGTGGAGATCGTGTCACTCACTATATTGTTGAAAGACGTGAGACCAGCAGACTCAACTGGGCCATCATGGAAGCTGAATGCAAGTCTCTGTCTTGTGTCAGCACAAAACTGATCAAGAACAATGAGTACATTTTCCGTGTCAGAGGTGTAAATAAGTATGGGCCTGGTGTACCCTTAGAGTCTGAACCAGTGATTGCAAGAAATGCTTACAGTAAGTATGTTTCCATTAATAATTATAGTTTACCTACAGTAACAAGGGTAATGTATTAATATATGTTTGTAATTTACATTATAGCTGTTCCATCACCTCCGGAAGCACCAGAGATTACTGCTGTTGGAAAAGAACATGTCATTATTGAGTGGCTGAAGCCAGAGAGTGATGGCGGAAGTGAAATCAAAAACTACCTTGTGGATAAACGTGAGAAGAGTAGTGTTAGATGGACAAGAGTGAACAAAACCTACACCATTTATGATACACGCCTCAAAATCACTGGTCTCCTTGAGGGTAGTGATTATCAGTTCCGTGTTGCAGCTGTCAATGCTGCTGGCACCAGTGTTCCAAGTGATGCATCTCAGTACGCTCACTGTAGAGACCCAACATGTAAGTAACACTGACCTGTATGCCTTAATAAAATCTTAAACACAGAAAAATAGTAACATGCCTAACCTGCCTTCTAATTTTACAGATACCCCAGCTCCACCATCAGTTCCTCGTGTTACAGACACCACAAAGCACAGTATTAGTATAACATGGACACGACCAATGTATGATGGTGGATCCGATGTCACAGGCTATGTTGTTGAAATTCTGGAGGAGGGAACAGAGCAATGGTATAGAGCCACACAGAAGATACTGACAAGTACTCAGTACACAGTAGCTGGTCTGGCAAGTAACAAAAAGTACAGCTTCAGAGTGGCTGCAGTCAATGCTATGGGTACTGGAGAGTTCAGTGAAGGCAGTATTGAGGCTGCACCTTCAGAAAGAGTCGGTAAGATTTTTTAAAAAGTCTACATGGTTAGTTAGCCACCATCAAGCTATTAAAGCTCCTAAAGGCCTGTTTTTTGATGTGGATATAATGAATGAAATTTGTTATTGCTATGCTCTCAGAAATTCCTGATATTGAGCTACCTGACGAACTGAAGAAGACTGTTTGCATCAGAGCTGGCAACACTTTACGTCTTCATGTAACTACAACTGGAAGACCTGCACCAGTTGTTACCTGGAGAAAGCCTGGAATTGACCTACAATCCCGTGGATTAATAGATACTACAGAAAACACTACAACTTTAATAGTTGAGAAGGTTCATCGTTACGATGCTGGAAAATACACAATTGAGGCAGAAAATCCATCTGGCAAGAAAATAGTTACCATTCTTGTCAAGGTTTATGGTGAGTAAATTTCTGCAATTAATAATGAATACTGTGCATTCACTAAAATTAAATAAACCATATGTAACTTAGAGCAACACAAGCTTAAAGCTGTTTAAAAATTATCTTGTAGATACTCCTGGACCATGTGGTGCAGTAAATGTTAAAGATTACACAAAAGAGTCTGTTGTAATCACATGGGATGTGCCTACTGTTGATGGAGGTGCTCACATCAACAACTACATAATTGAGAAGCGTGAAGCTTCAATGAAATCTTACAAAACAGTTACAACAGAATGCAAGAAGACATTATACAGAATCCCTGGACTGGAAGAAGGAACACAGTACTTCTTTAGGGTCTTGCCTGAGAACATATATGGTATTGGAGAACCTTGTGAAATTACTGATCCAGTATTGGTTTGTGAAGTTCCATCTGTTCCTCAAGATCTGTATGTAATTGATACCACAAAATCTACTGTCATTCTTGGATGGGAAAAACCACTTCATGATGGTGGCAGCAGACTTTCTGGCTATGTTATTGAAGCCTGTAAAACTGAAAGTGACCGCTGGATGAATGTCGCTAATGCAAAACCATCTGTGCTACAGCACACAATTGTCTCACTGAATGAAAATGAGCAATATCTCTTCAGAATCAGAGCTGAAAATAGCAGAGGTGTCAGTGAGCCCAGAGATCTCATGACACCTGTAACAATACAGGAACAGAAAGGTAAGATATCATTAAAAACTACTGTATAATATGAGGAAAGCAGTAATTAATAAATGTTTTATATTATTTATTGTTTGTTTCAAACTTTCATTATTGTTATTTCTCTTTTCATTACAGTCATGCCAAAGATTGACTTGACTGGCATCCCACAAAAGATTGTCAATGTGCCAGCTGGTAAGCCAATTGTGCTCAACATTCCCATTAAAGGTAGACCTGCACCAGTGTGTTCATGGTTCTTTGGTGGAGTCAAGATGAAGGACAAGCTTGACCGCATCAAGATTGAGACAACTGCTAAATTTACTAAACTGACAGTCCGTGAAACCACAATTGATGATACTGGTGACTACACTCTTGAGGTGAAAAATGTCACTGGAACAGTAACTGAGGTCATCAAAGTTATCATTCTTGGTGAGAAACAATTTACTTTTCCCTACAGTTTTTTTGTAGCTACATATAAAGTGTTTTTGAAATTTACCAAATGTATTTCATCCCTAGACAAACCTGGAGTATCTGTTGGGCCTATGAAAATTGATGAGGTTGATGCCACATCAGTGACCTGCAGCTGGGAACCACCACTGAAAGATGGAGGTGCGAATGTCAGTGGTTACATTGTTGAGCAGCGGGATGCGCATCGACCTGGATGGATGCCAGTGTCTGAATCTGTCACAAGACCCGTGTTCAAATTTACAAGACTTGCGGAAGGAACTGAATATGTATTCCGTGTTGCTGCAACAAATCGTTTTGGAATTGGCGGGTTCTTGCAATCTGAAGTTGTTGAGTGCAAGAGTGCCAAAAGTATGTTTTTTCTACCTCTGATGTTTTCTATATCTATTTACATTTAATTTATTTAAAAAATAAATGTATTGAATTAATCTCTTTCTTTTCTAGCTGTACCTGGAGCACCAAGCACACCTGAAATACTTGATGTGTCTCATGATGGCATGACACTTACTTGGTCACCACCCGAGGATAATGGTGGTTCTACTATTGCTGGCTACATCATTGAGCAGAAAGAGGCTGGATCTGACAGATGGATTCGTATAAATAAGAATACAGTGACCATGACAAGATACAGAGCCACAGGACTTATAGAGGGTCTTGAATATGAATATAGAGTTACAGCAATCAACTCTAGAGGCTCTGGAAAACCAAGTGCAAACTCTAAACCAACTATTGCAATGGATCCTATCGGTATGTACGAAGGATATATATGTAAGTAAATCAAATTGTCAGTAGAACAAACATGACCAATGTGTTCAATTTTCCTCTTAAACAGAGCCTCCTGGTATTCCACTGAACCCAAGAGTCACAGATACCACAAGAACATCAGTTTCACTTGCTTGGTGTCCTCCGGAGGAAGAGGGAGGTGCCGCTATAACTGGCTATCTAATTGAGATGCAGAAGGTTGACCAGGTTGAATGGACAAAATGCAACACAACACCAACAAAGATTTGTGAATACACTCTGACACACATGCCTCAGGGAGCTGAATACAAGTTCCGTGTGATGGCATGTAATGCTGGTGGAGCTGGAGAACCAGCTGAGATTCCAGGAGTGGTCAAAGTTACAGAAATGCTTGGTAAGATTAAATACATAATAATGAGAATAAGAATATATATATCATTCTGTCATATATGTATATGGCAGTACATATTTGTTTTGTAAAAACTGTATTTTGTTTTCAGAATATCCTGATTTTGAGCTGGATAAAATCTACCAGGAAGGCTATGTTGTCAGACAAGGTGGTGTCATCAGGCTATCTGTGCCCATCAAGGGCAAACCCTTCCCAACATGCAAGTGGACAAAGGAAGGTCGTGACAATTCTCACAGAGCTATGATTGCAACCAGTGAAGAACGTACTGAGCTTGTGATTAAGGAAGCCCATAGAGACGACACTGGCACCTATGACCTTGTGTTGGAAAACAAATGTGGAAAGAAGGCTGTCTATATTAAGGTTAAAGTTATTGGGCGCCCAGATCCACCTGAGGGTCCTCTTGAATTTGATGATATTCAGGCACGTTCAGTCAGAGTGAGCTGGAGACCACCCTCAGATGATGGAGGCTCTGATATCTTTGGTTACATTGTGGAGAGGCGAGAGGTGCCTAAAGCAGCTTGGTGTACTGTTGACTCACGTGTGGTCGATACATCCCTTGTGGTCAAGGGACTGAAGGAAAATGTTGAATATCACTTCAAGGTTACAGCAGAGAACCAATTTGGCATAAGCAAATCCCTGAAATCTGACGAATCTGTTACACCAAAGACTCCTCTTTGTAAGCATTTTTATGATTGCTATTTTTAACATCTTTCTTAATAACCCCTTTTAAATTATTGTAAATAACAATAATTATTGTATTGTGTTGTTTGTTTTGCATAAAGGTCCACCAGAACCTCCTAGTTTCCCTCCAGAAATCATGGATGTTACAAAGACCACGGTTGGCCTATCCTGGTCAAGGCCAAAGGATGATGGTGGATCTCGTGTAACTGGATACTATGTTGAGAGAAGAGAGGTTTCCACTGAGAAGTGGGTGCGTCATAACAAGACTCATATCACAACGACAATGTATACTCTCACTGGTCTCATCCCTGATGCAGAGTACCAGTTCCGTGTGATTGCTCAAAATGATGTTGGTCAAAGTGAGCCTGGACCTGTATCCGAGTCAGTTGTGTGCAAAGATCCATTTGGTATGTAACCCTCCCCCTCTCCCTTCCAAACAAGTTAATAATTTGCCTTAAGAAAAAGTATACAAAGTACTTTTACATGCTTAAACTATTCTCTGTTTTCAACAGATAAGCCAGGCCAACCCGGTGAGTTTGACATCATCTCTATAACCAAGGACAGCATAACCATTCACTGGTTACGTCCTGAATCTGATGGTGGAAAAGAGATCCTTGGGTACTGGATTGAATACAGGCAAGCAGGTGAAAGTGCCTGGAAGAAATGCAACAAAGAGCGTTCAAAGGACAGACAGTTTACCATGGGAGGACTCATGGAAGCTACAGAGTACGAGTTCAGAGTGCTTGCTGAAAATGAAGCTGGACTAAGTAGACCAAGAAGAACAGCAATGGGCATTAAAACCAAACTGAGTGGTACGTTAATAAAATGTTACTTCGATTTTTTTCTGACACCGACATTCACAAAGTATGCAAAGTGACTAACATGTTCAATTTATCCTCTAGTCGGAGAGGCTCCATGCCTGAAAGAGGAAATCAAAGAAATTACCACTAAACTAGGAGAATCTGGAACAATGGCATGCCAAATTATTGGAAGACCTCTTCCTGAAATCAAATGGTATAGATATGGAAAGGAGTTGATCCAGAGCCGAAAGTACAAGATGAGCTCTGATGGACGAAATCACTCTCTAACAGTATTCACAGATGAGCAAGAAGATGAAGGCTTGTACACATGCAGAGCTATCAATGAGGCAGGTGAAATTGAGACCAGTGGCAAGCTCCTATTGCAGGCTGCACCACAATTCCATCCTGGATTCCCATTGAAGGAGAAATACTATGCAGGTTGTGGAACAAGCCTACGTCTCCATGTCGTTTACATTGGTCGCCCTATTCCACAAATCATGTGGTTCTATGGCAAGAAGCCTCTCAATCCATCTGAGAATGTCATAATTGAAAACACAGAAAGTTACACTCACTTAGTTATCAGAAATGTCCAGCGTAAGACAAATGCTGGAAGATATAAAGTGCAAATGAGCAACAAATTTGGCACAGTGGATACTGTTCTCCGTGTTGAAATCCAAGGTAAATTGAAGCCTGTTTTTAATAAAAGATAAATACCTTACTGGCAATAGACATGTTTTCCATGAAAATATGTTGGAAAATGTAACAAATACTGTCCCTGTCTTTCCAGATAAACCTGTAATACCTGAAGGACCAATTGTTGTTGATGCTCTCTTGAAGAGTTCTGTGATCATTAGCTGGAAACCACCCAAGGATGATGGTGGATCAATGATCACGAATTACATTGTAGAGAAAAGTGAAGCAAAAGAGGGTGAACAATGGCATCTTGTGTCATCAGCTATCTCAGGAACCACATGCCGTGTTCCAAACCTTATTGAGAGTGCTGGATATTACTTCCGGGTTTCTGCACAGAATCAGTATGGAATAAGTGAACCTCTTGAGATTCCATCTGTTGTCATTATCAAGAGTCCATTTGGTAAGTTTCATGGATTAGTGCTCTTGAACAGTCTAAAAAATATATATATTTTTAAAATAAATAAACAAAATATACATTGTCAAATCTATTTATTAATTTATCTATCAAATTTATTCCTCTTTATTTCCTAAAACAGAGAAACCTGGAGTCCCACAAAAGCCATTTGTTTCTTCTGTAACAAAGGATTCATGTGTTGTTTCTTGGAAAGCACCAACCAATGATGGAGGTGCCAAAATTAAAAACTATTACCTTGAAAAAAGAGAGAAAAAACAGAACAAATGGATTGCAGTTACTACAGAAGAAATCCATGAGACATCTTACACTGTTAAAGGCCTTCTTGAAGGTTTTGAATATGAATTCCGTGTCAAATGTGAAAATATTGGTGGAGAGAGTGACTGGAGTGAGATTTCAGAACCAGTCATTCCAAAATCGGATACAGCTCTCCGTGCCCCATTCTTCAAGGAAGAATTGAGAGACATGTGTGTCAAATACAGGGCAACTGCAACATTTGTCACAAAGGTTATCGGACATCCCATGCCAGTGGTTAAATGGTACAAGAACGGCAAAGAAATTTTACCTGATGGAGAGAAAACAAAGGTCCAAGAATTCAAGGGAGGTTATTTCCAAATTGTTATCAGCAATGCTGATGAGAATGATGCAGCTGTTTACCAAATTAGAGCTACTAATCAGCTTGGATCAATCTCAAAAAGTATGAACCTGGAGGTTGAGGGTAAGTATTTCTAATTGTTTGTTTTGAACAGAAGTCTATTCAACCTGAGCACTTTTCTAAAACCAATATCTGTATATTTTTTAATCCTGCAGCACTGCTGTATTATAATCCTGCAGCACTTCTCTTTTGTCTTATGATTGTTTTTTTTATTTATTTATTTTATTATTTTCTAGTTCCTGCCAAGATTTACTTGCCATTACATCTCCAAGGCATGGGAGCTGTTCATGCCATTCGTGGTGAAGTGGTTACCATCAAGATTCCCATTAGTGGCAAACCTGATCCTGTTGTGACTTGGCAAAAGGGACAAGAGATGATTAATAATACAGCTTACCATCAAGTAATTATCACAAGATCTTTCACCTCCCTGGTGTTCCTAAAGGGAGTACAAAGGAAGGATTCTGGCTACTACATCATTTGTGCCAAAAATCGATTTGGTGTGGATAAACAGACAGTTGAACTTGCTGTTGCTGATGTCCCTGATCCACCAAAAGATGTTAAAGTCAGTGATATTGGCAGAGATACACTCACCCTCACTTGGAGTCCTGGAAATGATGGTGGAAGTGAAATTATCAATTACATTATAGAAAAGTGCCCTACCACTGGAGACAGATGGATTCGTGTTGCTCAGACATCTGAGACCCAATACACCGTGATGAGTCTCTTTGGCAAAACAAAATACCAGTTCCGTGTGATTGCAGAAAACCATTTCGGCTTGAGTGGTCCATCTGTGCCAACTGATCCTGTGACAACAAAAGAAGACAAGTTAGCAATTCGAAACTATGATGAGGAAGTGGATGAAACAAGAGAGATTACAAAGGAGGAGGCACCACATTCAAAAGTCAAACTTTTGCCATCTCTGTACACAGTCTCTGAGGAACTTGCACGAAATGGACAGTTTGGAATTGTACATCGCTGTGTGGAAATTAGCTCCAAGAAGACATTCTTGGCAAAATTCATCAAAGTTAAAGGTGCTGATCGAGAACTGGTTGCAAGAGAAATTGAGACACTCAATATTGCAAGACATAAAAACATTGTTTATCTTCATGAATCCTTTGATAGCCTGGAAGAATACGTCCTTATCTATGAATTCATATCTGGTATGGACATCTTTGAGCGTCTTGGTACTAACTTTGACCTCACAGAGCAAGAAATTGTTCGGTATATGAGACAAGTGTGTGGAGCCCTTAAGTTCTTGCACAGTCACAACTACTGTCATTTTGATATCAGACCTGATAACATTGTTTATTCTACAAGGAAGAGCAATACAATCAAGATCATTGATATGGGTCAAGCAAGGTTGCTTACACCTGGAGAAAACATCAGGATTCAGTTTACTGCCCCTGAGTACTGTGCACCTGAAATCCACAACAGTGATTTTGTCACCACTGCCACTGACATGTGGTCTGTAGGTGTTCTTGCATATGTCCTCCTTAGTGGACTTAATCCATTTGCTGCTGAATCACACCAGAAAATGGTTGAGCACATTTCAAGTGCAGAGTATGTGTTTGACAGTGAAGCCTTTAAAGAGACCAGCCTTGAAGGTATGGACTTTGTCGACAGACTGTTGACTAAAGACCGCAAGCTACGTATGACTGCCTCTGAAGCTTTGGAGCACCCTTGGCTCAAGATGAAATTGGAACATGTTAGTTCAAAGGTCATCAAGACTTTGAGACACAGAAGATACTACCAATCACTGGTGAAAAAGGAATGGAGCACTGTTATTTCAGCAGCACGTGTTGCCTATGGTGGTGGCTACAGAAACCAGAGAAATGTTTCCATTGGCAGAGTGAAAGTTGGACATCCTGAACAAGGCTTGAGAGCGGGTCCTGTCATGCATTGCTCTGCTGAAGAGGGAGGACATATCAGGTTTGTGTGCTGCATTGAGAACTACAACAGAAACACCGAAGTGACCTGGTACTTTGGTTCCCGCAAACTGACTGCAAGCCACAAATATGAAATCAGTTATGCTAATGGAGTTGCTAGCATCTATGTTAAAGACATTGAAGAATGTGACGATGGATTTTATAGATGCAAGGTTGTCTGTGAAGACAGGGAGGATAGTGCATATGCTGAGTTGTTTGTTGAGACAGTTAGGTCCTACCGAGAATACTATCTGGGACGCTCGCTCAAGAAACCAAGGCGTAGAATTGACAAAACAAAAATTTTGCAGAGGCCTCCAGAGTTTACTTTGCCATTGTACAACCGTGCAGCATACATTGGTGAAGATGTGCGCTTTGGTGTAACAATTACAGTCCATCCAGAGCCAAGTGTAACATGGTTAAAGGCCGGGCACAGGATCAAACCAGATCCTACAAAATACACATTCACAAGTGACAAGGGTCTTTATCAACTCATGATACACAATGTTGATCTCAGTGATGATGCTGAATACACTGTTGTAGCAAACAACAAGTTTGGTGAGGACAGTTGCAAGGCCCGTCTCACTGTAACACCACATGTTGTTGCTGAGGACAATATGAGACCAATGTTCAAACGTCTCTTAGCTAATATTGAGTGTGTTGAGGGTCAAAGCGTCCGCTTTGACTTAAGAGTATCAGGAACCCCTGCTCCAACTCTGAAATGGGAGAAAAATGGGAAACCTCTTGAGTTCAGACCACAAGTTGAAGTCATTCAAGAGGATGTAGAACATCATGTTCTACATATCAGAGAAACCCTCACAGAGGATTCAGGCACATACAGAGTCACTGCAACAAATACAGCTGGATCAGCAAGTTGTCAAGCTTCTCTCAAAGTTGAACGCCTAACATACACAAGGAGGGAGTTCAAGAGTGAGGAAGAGAGGCAGACGTATGTAAGGAACCAAATAGAAAAGACACTGAAAATGGCACAACAGTTCTCAACAGCAGAGGTTGTTACACTTAACCCTGTAGCACAGGAAGCTTTGAAGGAAGCTGCTGAATTATATAAACCTGCATTCAGCACCAAAAATGTGCAGGGTGAGTTTGACATCTCTGTTAAAGAGGATCAAGAACTAAAGAAAATAAAAGAGGAAGAGAAGAAGATACGTATGCCTTATGAAATCCCTGATGCTCGTGCATATGATCCAACTGTTCTCAGTGAAGATAAGTTGATCAAACACTTTGTGCCCCTATCTGACATGAAATGGTACAAGAAACTACGTGACCAGTATGAGATTCCTGAGAGAATGGAAAGAATTGTCCAGAAGAGACAGAGGCGTATTCGTCTTTCCAGATGGGAGCAATTTTATGTCATGCCACTGCCTAGAATAACTGACCAGTACAGACCAAAGTGGCGCATTCCTAAACTTACACTAGATGATTTAGAAACTGTTCGACCAGCAAGAAGATCACCATCCCCTGAGTCAGAGGCATCATTCAGACTGAGAAGACGCTCACTAGGAGATCTTTCAGATGAGGAGCTCCTCGAGGGTGAGGACTATCTGACAATGAAGAGAACTGAAAAAGAAAGGCAAGAGCTTGAAGAAGAACTTGAACTTGGCTTCTCTGCCTCCCCACCCAGTGGAAGCCCCGTGCGCTTTGAGCTGTCTGCACTGCATCATGCCTCACCCAGACCTGTTCACAAAGCTGAAGTGAGACGCGTAGAGACAAAACATGTAACAACAACTGAGCAAGCTCGGGGCTCTCCTCCTCCCATTTCATATTTCATGAGGAGGAGGAGATCATTGTCTCCAACATACATTGAACTGATGCGTCCTGTCTCTGAACTCATCAGACAACCTCGTGCCCGCATCTCAACAGAGGCTGAAGTTGAAATTATTGAAAGAAGATCACCCACCCCTGAGAGGACACGTCCTCGATCACCAAGTCCTGTGTCAACTGAGAGAAGATCTTCCAGATCCTCCTCTAGATTTGAAAGGTCTGCAAGATTTGACATCATGTCTAGATATGAAGCAAGAAAAGCAGCTCTCAAATCTGAGCGCAAGTACCAGGTTGTGACACAACAGCCCTTCAGTCTTGACCATACTCCACGTATCACAGTAAGAATGCGTTCTCACCGTGTACCATGTGGACAAAACACTAAATTCACATTGAATGTTCAATCAAAGCCAGATGCTGATATCCAGTGGTTCCATAATGGACAACAAATACAAGAGAGCAGCAAATACCAGTTCACAAATATGAGTGGGGTCCTGTCTCTTCAGATTAATGACTGTCAGGAAGAGGACAGTGGCACATACCGTGTCGTCTGCACAAATTCAAAGGGTGAGGCATCAGACTATGGAACTCTTGATGTTTCAGGTGGAGCATTTACTACGTACTCTTCAAGACGTCGAGATGAAGAGGCTCCAACACCATTTGTACCTGATATAACAAAAACTGATTGTTATCATTCAACAACAATCAGAGCTTCCTCTGCCTCAAGAACTCACTTGGAGATCAAAGAAACCAAAACTAAATTGACAGAGAGACGTGAAGTTTCTGCCTTTGAAAAGTATGAATCGCAGAAGCTTGCATCATCTCCAATTAGATATGCGTCCGCTGAATACCTATCATCAGCTTCATATTCATCCTCTGAAAGGCATACAACATCAAAGATAAAAGAATCAGAAACAACATCTGAAATTTCAGTAAAGAAAGTGAAAGCTACTCTTTCAGCCAAAATACTCACAAAACCACAGTCTCTGACTGTATCTGAGGGTGACTCTGCACGATTTGTCTGTGATATTGATGGAGAGCCAGCACCAAGTGTCACATGGATGCATGAGGGAAGAACAATTGTCTCTTCACACCGTATCCATGTGTCTACAACACAATATAAGTCTACATTTGAAATTTCATCAGTTGTGTATTCAGATGAAGGCAGTTACACTGTAGTTGTAGAAAATTCAGAAGGAAAGCAAGAGGCAAGGTTTACCTTAAGTATTCATAAACAAATAATTAAAGAGGAAGGTATACCTACACAAGTGAAGCCACCAGAACCCTCAGTGACATCTCCAGTGCCATCAGTTAAATCTCCAGAGACATCAGTTGTATCTCCAGTGCCATCAGTAAAGTCTCCAGAGCCCTCTGTGAAATCCCCAGTGCCATCAGTAAAGTCCCCAGAGCCCTCTGTGAAATCCCCAGTGCCATCAGTAAAGTCCCCAGAGCCCTCTGTGAAATCACCAGTGCCATCGGTAAAGTCTCCAGAGCCTTCGGTAAAGTCTCCTGTTCCCTCAGTGAAGTCTCCAGAACCCCAAATTAAATCACCAGAACCCACTGGTGTTAAATCTCCTGAACCTCGAATTAAATCTCCAGAGGGTGTCAAATCCCCATTGAAATTGAAGTCACCAGAGCCAGCTGCCTCTCTTCAGAGGGTAAAGTCTCCACCTCCTATTAAGTCTCCTGAACCAACCACCCCTCAAAGAGTAAAGTCTCCAACAGCTCTGAAGTCTCCTGAGCCTATAGCTTCACCTCCCAGGGTAAAATCCCCACCTCCAATTAAGTCTCCTGAGCCAGTTGCATCCCCTCTGAGAGTTAAATCCCCTACAGGACTTAAGTCTCCTGAACCTCAGAGAGCCAAATCCCCACCAACAGTCAAATCTCCTGAGCCGATCATGTCACCTAAAAGAGTTAAATCTCCACTTACAGTGAAATCCCCAACCCCCTCAAAGGAAGTACCACCAAAGATCATTCAGCAACTCAAAGCTGAAGCATATGAAGACAAAATTAAGATGATCTTTGTTGCAGAGAGCTCAGTAAGAGAAGTTGTGTGGTACAAGGATAGCAGAAAACTGAGTCAAAGTAGTCGGTTCCAGATTCATTCATCTGCAGATGGAACTTGCTGTCTCTATATATCTGATGTCTCCGAGAGTGACCAAGGGGAATACTCCTGTGAAATCATAAGTGAAGGAGGAGCAGTGTCAAGAACATCATTCTCTTTTGTTGGTCAAGTGTTCCAAGCAATCTACACAAAAGTAACTGCATTCGTGGCTACACAAATGGCAGTTCAAGGTACATGTCCTTTTGCATAAATTCTCATCCATTTAAAATCTTGATGTCCATTCTTCTCAGTGCCAGTGCTTTATGTAAAAGCTTTATTTATTTATTTATTTATTTTTTTCCCAGAATCCATGTCATCCCAAATATGTGGGGGAAGCGAAATGATTCTTAAGAGGGACAGTGCAGCTGTTAGCAGTGTGCATGAAAGCTTTTCTTCTAAATCCATCCAAATGGAGAGCACAATGCAAGAGGCATCCTTCAGCAGTTCTTCAATGGCTGAGATGAAATTTGAAACTATGTCAATGTCTAGCATGTCCTCTATGACATCGGAGTCAGCATATGCAATGAGCTCAAGTAGTATAATGTCAAGTCATTCACATGTTGAAGAATCTTCAATTAGAGCAGCCCTCCACAGTGCTCAAGGTAAGGATCAATTTGATTAAAACCAATCATGAATACCAATTTTTTAAATAATGTTGTAATATGGATGAATATCATTTTAAATACATTTATTTCATAGGCTTAGCTCCAAGAATTGAAGCTCTTCCTGAAGATATCAGCATAGAAACTGGAAAGGTTCTAACAGTGGCCTGTGCTTTCTCTGGAGAGCCAGTACCTCGTATTGAGTGGTCACGTGGTGGAAAGAAACTGCCTGGCGAGGAAGAAAGCAGTAGGTTCCATATCGAGACAACAGAGGACCTAACCACACTCATCATCACTGGTGTGAAAGAGAGTGATGCTGGGACATACACACTCAAACTGTCCAATGAGCATGGATCTGACATGGCAACTGTTACCATCAGCATTCGATCAAAGTAAAGCCATAATTTCTACCCCCACCCCTTCCTTTATTAAGCGACTTTTGTATTTATTAAATGAGCGGAGAAAAAGTCTTGATAAATACCTGGATATCTGTTCCTGTAAATATAAACTATTTTTATACCAAACTTGACATTAATTTATGCCAATCTAGACTAAAGTCTAAAGTTATTATAAAATATGCCATATTGGATAATTATGACTTAGGATTTTGATCCATTTTTCTGTGACATGTACATAATGTATATAGCCGAATTTAACGGTTATGGAAAATGTATGAATTGTTATTTATAACAATATTAACTGAAACAAATGGAACTAAATGTTTATCAGGAGAAAGTTTCACATGGAACGAATACCTTGATAAACCTGAAACTAAACTCTGTGCCTCAACAATAAGTTGAAGTCTTAAGATTGCCTCAACAGGTAGAGAAGGCTCCCTGTTGACGTTAACACTAAATCTAAGAGACTAAGTTATACCTGCATGTTTACACGTGCAGTGATATTATAAGCATACTCTTATGCATTGTTACTTGAACGTAAGGCCTTGAGTGCTGTTTGCATTTTACCCTCATGTAAGCAGGGCGACTAGGCCTTGTGTTCAGACTGACTATGTCATACCACCATTTTAATGACAAGCTCAAGGTGCGAGCGGCCTGCACTTTATGAGCAAAAATTTTTAATGTGCTTTGTTTCTGGCAAGGGACTGCTTGAATAAACTTTCAAAATTAACATCTCCTGGCCAATAAGGAAAGTATATCTTGTACTTCCTTGCAGAAGCAGAGCCTCCTCTTGGAGGATTGCTTTGAAGCATTGTGTGTTTGTGTGTTAGCTTTAGAATTCACCTTGTCAGTTGTTGGGCAAACATCAAGAAAGTGTGCCACAGCAACTCCACCTGCTGTGCAATGGGAAAGAAATGATTTAGTATCTAAATGCCCTGCACTTTGGTTTGATTTTATGTAGAATTGTAGTATTATCTATATATGCAACCTCCTTGAGTATTAATGATTCAATAAAGCATGTTCTCAGCACTAAATTTAGTCTTGTCTTTATTCTGTGGTCTCAGTGTGTGTCAATTAATTATAGCACAATGATTTATTTAATCTTTTGTTATTTTTTCAATCTGTTTGTCTTTATTTTATTAGGAAAGTGGAGTATAGACAGTAAAGTAGTTTTGAGAGAGGTGGAATAGGATTGAGGCATGACAGAGACTCCAACAAGTAAGCATGTGTATATGTAGCGAATAGATTTATTCACCAGGCAATCAGTAATGCCTGACACAGTCAGGGCCTTTTTAATATTATTATTATTATTACTATTATAACAGCACACTTTAAGTTCAGGAGAGAGAGGATGTTAATTAAAGAGGGTAGGGAGAAAGATTGGACTCACTGAATAATGGATAACTGTGACCAGAGTATTTCTACAATAGCTTCGATAATCAAAACATATTATTTCTGATTAATGCTGTATCCACTTTTCCAGGTGTCTTTAAGTCTAAGACAACTACTATATTGGCACAACAGTAACAAAGTATTACTGAATGCACATTTAATCAACTTTTAGATTTTTTTAAATTTTCTGTTGTACTCTGCATAACCTACGATTATATGTATACTGATTATGCATTAATGGGAAAAAAAGAAAGAAAAACAAAATGAGTGCAGATTTCACAACATTACAGAATAAGACTTGTTGTTATTGTTGTTGTTATTATTATTATTATAAGTTAATTGATATATAAATGGTTCCGAAGAAAATTGTCATTTGGGCACAGAATTTAAAGTAAGGCTTATTCATTTTTCAGTGACTTTGTATTGTACAGGGGTTGAAGCAAAAAAAAGCCTGAACTTTTTTCTGGGGGTTGGGGGGTTGCGGGGGTGGACACATACACGGGGTTATTTGGCAAAAAAAAAAAAAAAAAGAACATTATTTGAAAATGATTTTCCTTGAAACTAACTAGTAACATATCTGCCCTTGCCATTAGCCCTTGACAGGCTCAGACTACAGATTATGGTGGGCTATTTGAAACAGCAATACCAGGAAAGGTTACTCACTATAATGCAAACACATGTAACATTTAGGATGCTTTTGAAATCAAGTTTTGCTAGTTAGATTTGTCCTTGACAGGGTACAAGACCTACAATTTAAAACATGAAATTTCTGAAATTGTTTTGTTCAAAATAAATAATAGTAAATTAAATCCTAGGAAATTAATATACAATAGGAAATACACAAAGACAGTTTACTACAGAAAACTACAGTTCAGTTCAATTAACAACAACAAAATAAAATGCTCCAAGAACTGGTAACTTAAACAGGGTTCGTACAGATACTGCAAAATGAAATTCCAGGACTTTCAAGGGCTTTTCAAGCACTTCTCTTTTGGTTTTCAAGGACTAAAATCAGATCTCACTTATCACTTATCAAAAAATATTGTTATTGTCTTTCAAATTCTAATATATAAACTAATAAAACAAATGGTACAAATAAAGTGCAGCACATGCAAAGAATGCAATGATTGTGGCAACTTTAATATTTGAAAGGATACTATGGCAAAGTTATCGCTTTCCTTATTCAAACTGATTTTTTTTTCACGAGTATATGACTGACCTGAAGAATGAAAGCTAGGCTATATCATACACTTGGAAAATTATGAGCTACTGTATATCACCGCTTATCGACACAAGGGGGTGTGACAATAAACTTAGCTCATGAGATGAGACAAAATGCATATACTTGGTTCAGTAGAACGAGACAATGTTTTCATAATTTAAGAAATATTTGAATGACAAAATATTTGTCTATTAATTACAAAAAGTAGAACAATGCAGTTATATTTTGAAATGTTTTAACAAATCTAGGGCATAACTAACAATTATTTTGCTAATCAAGTAATTACTGATTATTTTGACAAGTATGTTTTAGTAATACAAATAGAACTAAGTGAAAAACAGGCTTTAATATGACTATATTTATATATAAACTAACGATGAGGCAATAATAATTGGCTCAAATAAAGTATCAAAACCAAGTACATGGTTTTATTGAACAACTGCACACACACACCGTGAACACACACCCGGAGCAGTGGGCAGCCATTTTTTGCTGCGGCGCCCGGGGAGCAGTTGGGGGTTGGGGTTCGGTGCCTTGCTCAAGGGCACCTCAGTCTTGGTATTGAAGGTGGGAGAGAGCGCTGTACATTCACTCCCCCCACCTACAATCCCTGCCGGTACGAGACTCGAACCCGCAACCTTTGGGTTAGGAGTCCGACTCTCTAACCATTACATAATGTAATATGCCTATATTATAACAAATACCTGCAGAGGGCGCCAACGGCCTGGTGATGTTTCATGTGATTCAACGACGTTTAAATCCATTTAATTACAATATTTGGCCATATGCAAAGTGAGAAACTTTTATTTTGAAATCGCGATCGACAATAAATCGCACATTTAGAAATATGTTGATGTATTCTGTGTTGGCATAGGTTTATAAATGACTTAAGTTTCAAATTAAGTGAGATAAGGCACAGTTTTCCTAGATGAACGTTAAGCAACCCAAACTCACCGCATATGCAGAGGAAGAGTTTAGCCCCTTTCACATATAGCCCTACAGTCTTCACTGGTATATTGCCGTTAAGAGATCATGTGTGAACAGGACCTTTTCAAAACTACAGGTAAATTTGTTCTGCCAATCATATCGTTCTTATGGCGACGACATGATTACTCTGAGCTGTTTACAAAGCTCCATTAATTATATAGAAATGAACTTTTCTATATAAATGGCTCTAGATGGAAATCTTTGACCATTGCGCCTCGCAGCTTTTTCAGAATGTGTCGCGCTCATCAGCTGCGACTCTGCAGTTGGATACTATTGCGCGTCTCATGATTATAGGACCAAAAAATATCTGATTGGCCAGTAATGCTAGTTTGGTTGAGAGTGAAAGCTGTGTTCCTCTGATACATTGGTAGGCGAACTCATTAACTCGAACGTGATATCAACAAGGTTTTTTTTTTTTTTTAATGTAGGACTATGCCTTGTCCAAATACCCACACTTTGCGGTCTTTGCACTTGACCACTTGACTAATTGTATGACATATTTCCTGTATTTGGCCCAAGTGTTCAAGTGAGGATGAAGACCACAAATGAAATTATATCATGTTTATTAGCAACACAGCATGTGAGTGAGAATAGGCTTGTTTGAGATGCGCCTCGCCTTGACTGAAATGTAGGCGAGAGTAGGCAGGTACAGTGAGGGGAGGAGTGAGCCCTGTCCCAAATGGAACACTTCATGTGCACTTGCGGTCTTACGGACTTACAATGGCCGCCGCATGCGGTGTCCGTTAAGTCCACGTGACCGTAGAGTGTACCATTCGTCATTTTAGCGTTCAGAAGGCTGCTCGCGAGCGCCCCCTTTGCGGCCGTTATGCGCCCTCGATCCACTTCTGCTGAGCCCGCACTGGGGCGAGCCCTGGGCTGCGTTCCACTCCACTTTTAGACACACACTGGCGAACTTCCCTAAGCACTTCCCCTCGGGGGAATCCCCGCTGCCATTTTGAAGTGCGTTCCACTTCCTGAAGTGGACGAGGGAAGTTTATATGGACAGACCCTCGACCCCTCGATTTTGACCGAAGGAGCGAGTCTGCTTCATATGCACACTTCAGGCCGCTCCATAGACCACAATGCAACACGATTGTGACGTCATCGCAGATCGTGTTTAATTTATCTCCACCCCAAACAACTCTATAATATATATAAAATTTTGTTTTTACATTTATAACAGCCCAAACATACCTATATACATATAGAATGCTGCACCAAACAAATTAATAAGGGAAAAAATGTAAACAATAAACCAACTCCATAGCTGCTTCTAAGTGATCAAGGGCTTAGGACGTTCCTTTGCGGCCGTTATGCGCCCTCGATCCGCACTTCTGGGGTGAGCTCCGCAGCATACTTCTACCCGACAGTCAAAGCGGCATTACATCACGAAAGTGCGGATTCAGAGGAAGACCGCGAGGGTTTAGAGTGCCATTTGGGACAGGGCCGGACAGTTCTGACCTCTCGAAGTGAACAGATACCAACGAGATCAAAGGCAGATATCGCGTTATTCACACTCATGTGCTGTGTTGCTAATAAACATGGGGCAAGTTCAAGCTCAAACCGGGGAGGTCCTAAAATGGTGAGTGAGAGGTGGTGTTTTCAGCAGGCTCTGAAGTAAAACTTAAACTGCGCTCGACTGCACAATCCGACACAGCCGCCTCGCCGTCGCGAGAGTTTTTTGGCACATGTCAGCATGACATCAGAACAAGTCGGACATAACTCGGACACTTTTCTAACCGGCATGCATCTCGCGGTGATCGGTTCTGCGCAGATTTTGCTCATCTCAAACAAGCCTATTAACGCGATATCCGCCTTTGATCTCGTAGGTTTTATTTCCAGAACATGATGCATGATGGGATACACTAAGCCTCGAATAGCGCTCCGGAGCGGTATTGAGATAGTGTGGATTTAGTGTGCGTGAAGGGCACTGCGCTTTGCCGTTTTTAAAGTCGGCATGAAACGGAAGTAGCGATTGTTTTTTTTTTCTCTACTGTGACATCTACCCAAGTGAAACGGCATCTGAAATGAGAGGGCGGGACTTGATTTCGCCGTTCGGGTATTGATTGGATCTTTGGAAGTTGGGGCGTTGCTAACAAAATGGAGGCAGATCTGAATGCCAGTTTGCAGTTAGTTGTGGGGGGATTTCTCACTGGATTCACCGCCGACACCCTAGCATGAAGAAATGTATTTATTGAGGAAGATGAGGACGATCAACAGCACAAAACATACCTAACAGCACGCGTGCGAGAGAGAGACTTCCTGAATGACTGAGCGAGTCCTCCATCAGGTTAAGTAATATTCATAAAAAAAAATAGTTTGCGATGTCCTAAGAGTAATGTTGTGGTAATATCCTAATATCCTTTCAATTTGTAAGGGTAGTTTACTCCCCCATGGCTTGCGTCAGCACTGGTCAATGCATTGATTTCTATAAAGTGAAACATCAGCTTCAGTTTTTCCCCCTGTTGTTTATCCCGGCGTTTACCCCTCACGTCACTAGCTCCGCCCTTGCGCCATAGCTCGTGACCGGAAGAGAAGATGAGTAATTTTGAGGGGGATGGGAGGTTAACGTTTTTGATTAAAGATTAAGAGGGCACATGAATTAAAAAAAAATAATGAAGTGCACGGATAAATTATTTATAATAAACACTACAGTACTCCATTAAAATATAAGAATTTTCAATTTTGATTTCATGGTGACTTTAAG
>NW_015652285.1:1364271-1368104 GCF_001515625.1 Sinocyclocheilus rhinocerous | reverse complement strand
ATTGTAGGCTACTCTCTCAGGAAACAGTCCTCGTCCTCCATAAAATGCGCTGCACACCTGAATATTTGGGTTGAACTCTTCCGGAACAGTGTTGTAAATACAACTTAACCACTGATTTGTAGTCGTGTCCTCTTTTGGAAGACCAAACAAAGTAGTTTCGCGTGTTAGAACGAGCCATTTTAGGTAGGCGTGGTTAACTCTTAACTTTTATAAAGAATATCTCTTTGGTTTTGAGACTTTAGTGTTTGCAACTTTACAGATCTTCTTTATGCACCAAGAGCTTGTAACACTCCAAAGAGAAAGGAAAAATTGAAATCGCATCATATGACCCCTTTAAGATCTGGGACAGTCTTGCGCACTTACTTCCTGTCGCGCGCAGGCGCGCTCAAGTGGCCAAGACCGCAAGTGTGGGTATTTGGACCGATTTGGACAAGGCATATCTTATTTTCCCGCAGCTAAACGCCACACGCCAGAGATCCGGCACGGTGCCGGGCCCGGAGAACTTTAAGCCCTGATTGTAGTTTGATACGTCAGGTATCAGGATACTCTGAGCAAATAGACTTCCAAATGTATGTTGTATGAGGTTTTATGTTATCTGCTAGTTGGGACTAACAGGGCCATGCTACCCAGCAAAACCTTGTTTTCATCCAAGTGACTAAACAATTGCTAGCAGATGAAGATGTTGCCATTTTATGTTTTTGTTGGTTTTGTCCATATTACCGTTCAGCTCAAGACAGGTCCCCAGATAGGCTACATGCACACATTTGTTTTGTATGATTATATTATGATTAGTTTGTTTAGTATGATTATAGGATAGAAATGTCATTAACAAGACAATGGGGGAGAAAAAAAATCAAAAACTCTTGTCCTCTTAATTTTTTTAAAATTATTTTATAAGGTTCAATCTGTATTCTGAACAGTTTTGAGATATTGAGCTTCAAAGTTTGTACATATACTTTGTAGATAGAATTAAAAAAAAAAAAAAAGTCCCAAAGTGGACAATGTAAATAAGTTGTCACAGAAAAAGAATATGTGAATAACTCAATTTTGACAAAAAAAAAGTCAGATAGCCTACCTTTTAATTCCAAGGTGACGAAGTGTCCTATCATTTTGAGGAAGCTGCAGTGAGCTCTTAGTGAAGAAGCATGATTATAATGGAAAACACTTGAATTGTGACAGTTTTGTGTTTTATATTATTGTATCTCAACTTTTATCAAGTTCAAACTTTATTGAACATGATTATTTTCACCAGCAGAGGGCGCTGCGAGCAATATTGATTACTTGTCGCGCTCCGGCTGCTTTAGCCATGAAATCAAAATAGGGGCAAGACCCTTTTGGGGTAGGGGCGTGGTTGTTTTTGTGATTTCAAATATAAACATTGGCTATCAGAAATCCCTCACTCTGCCTTTAACCTGGGCGAGAGCGGAGTGTTATCATCAATCAAAAGACAAGGTAGTCACATGCTATCTATATATGTTCAATTAAAGTAGTGCTGTTTGTGTGCACTAATTAACAAGGCATGAGACCATTGCTGGATTGTTTTGCACACAATATTAAATATTGCTGAACTTCCGCCGTCACTCCGATATGAATGAATAATATAAAAATAATAAACTAAACAGTTACACTTGCACAATTACATTTCCAGAAAGCATTTGCTTTTGGTCAAAATGAGCTTAAAATGCAAAATAAGAAGCAGATCCATTTCCAAAAGCATAAACATAACATTTGAAAAGTTGTAATTAATTTGTGAAAATTAACATGTTAAATAGTTAGAAAATGTTACAAATATTTGTTAAATACAATTCTATTTATTTATATTTATTTATTATGATCTCATTTATTGTTTTATTTTTGTAATGTGTTTTTGTAAAGTCATAATATTCTTGTGATACTGTTTTGATCTGTTTGATGTTTACTATACTGTTTACTACATTTACATTTAGTAATTTAGCAGACGCTTTTATCTAAAGCGACTTACAAATGGGGACAATAAAAGCAGTCAAAACGAACAAAAGAGCAACAATACTTATATTATTATATTATTATTATGTTTACTATTTTTATTGTGTGATTTTTGGTCGTTTGTATTAAAAAACTAGGGTCAGTTTGATCAACAATCATCATTATGATTAATTATAATGTTAGCAGGCCTATATAAAACCCCCACAACAAATAAAAAACAAAAACATTCACAAATATGTTGCCCCGTTTTTTAATTCGTAGTTAGTTAGACCACTGCACTTGGAAATGTCCTGGTTTTCATTTCAGAAATCTGGTCACCTTGCTTTCTCTTCACTAAGTTATAGCAAGAAAGAAAAAAAAATCACGAATGGACATGAGAGTGTATGTTGTAAGACATGCATACAACTTACTAAAATGCATCATCTCTCAGGTAATGGCCCAATCATCCACTAACATATTTGTTAAATATGATGAAAACGTTGTGAGCGTTATGTTTACCTCAGGAAAGCTGGTCAGATAGCTAGAATAAAATAACTCTCGAGAAGAACTAATTTCCAATGTCTTAAATAGGTTAAATATGTGCTCTATATTATAAATGCATTATATTTTACTTAACATTGATATTGTATTTTTCTAATTCTGTCAAAAAAAAAAAAAAGTATTGAAATCGTTTGGAATGATTAGAGGCTGTTTTCTCGAAAACAAGTTTTAATGGCCATTTATAATTTTGTTTTTAGTTATTTACCCCAGTGGTTTGGAGTAGAAACATCAGTAGATAGCAGAGGCTTTCCCTTTTGGCATTCAGTGTGTAAAATTCAAAACGTTCTGTGTCAAAAAGAGCCAAAATAAAGGAGCATGTTTATTTAAGTCTGGATTTTTTTTATGAATTATGTAAATGTGTTAATAAATTCTTAACATAAACTTTTGACAGAAAGTCTTTCTTTTTTTTTTTTTTTTTAAATAACCCGGGTTCTAGTTGAAGAATGAAGAATGACAATTCAGGATCATATGAGGACCATTTCAGTGCTTTCCATCAGAAATTAGGATTTGTTTTGTTTTGTTTTTTCATGCTCTAATAATATTTCTTTACTCACTAGAATCAGTTGGAGTTCTGAAGAGTAACAACCTTTCATCTGGAGCAAATGTTTATAAATAAATTAGCTCATTACACACCACATCTGCATGAACTCTTGTGAGCTATGGAAGGAGTGGCCGGAACTCCTTCAATTCACTCCTTGAAGATAATCAGGTACGCTTTGACTGTAAACACACAATTCATGTGGTGACTTCTTGGTGTTGATGTTGTACAGTATATCTTTAGTGCTCATTGGTCATTTAATGTCCTAACATCCCCACAAAAAGAGTAAAAGGGATGCATTCAAATACCTCATTGAGTTCCGTGGGGAAAGTAGCGAGGAGCTTTTCCAAGACAATCTGTTATGTTTGCTTGTGAGAACAGAATTCACATTAGACTACTCAGAAAATCTAAGATACATGTTTGATGAGATGAAGCTGATAAAAGGGTACATTTGTAAGTTGCTAGCTTGATTTTATAAGACCCTGTAAATTCAGTAATCTGTAATAATTGAGCTATAATTTCAGTGTGTGGACATTTTTTTTTTCTTTGTTTAAAATGGGGTAAGTATCATTTAAACCAGATAATTTTTCTTGGTTTTCACTGCTATTATCATATTTAACCACTGGATGGCGCAATATTTTAAAATACAACCTTCAAATAAAGGCTAAAGTGAAATCCTCTTTTTAAAATAAACAAACTGCCCAAATAACAGGGCAAATAAATAAATAACTAGATAAAAAAAATATATAATAATTTAAAAAAAATAAATAAATAAAAAAAAAATATATAT